>NW_011888795.1:61226-86270 GCF_000151845.1 Pteropus vampyrus
CAGTGATTAGAGATCTATATATCTCACAAAATGATCACCCCACTAAATCTAGTACCCATCTTCCCCCTTACATATTAACTATTTCCCTTATGTTACATTTTATATCTCTATGTCTAATTTGTAACTATCCATTTGTACTTCTTAATCCCTTTGCCCTTTTTTGCTGCCCCCCAACCCCTCTCCAAACTACTAGTCCTCAAAATATTCCCAGTATCTATGAGTTTATTTCCATTTTTGTTGTGTTATTTTGTTCTTTAGATTCTACATGTATGTGACATGCGGTATTTGTCCCTGACTTATTTCATTCAGTGCAATACCCTCTATGTCTATCAGGGCAATATCTTTTCCCATCCCCTTCCTTTTAGCCTGTGTGTCTTTTAATCTGAAGCGAGTCTCTTGTAGGCAGCATATATAGGGGTCTTGTTTTCTTATCCATTCAGCCACTCTATATTTTGGTTGGAGCACTTAATTCTTTTCCATTTGAGGTACTTGTTGATAGGAATGTAGTTATTACTACTCTTTATTCTTGTTTTTGATACATATTTTTTCTTCTTAAAAAAAGTCCCTCCGAAATTTCCTGTAATACTGGCTTGGTGCTGGTAAATTCCTTTAGCTTATTTTGTTTGCCCTTCAACTCTAAATGATAGCTGTGCTGGATAAAGTATTCTTGGTTATAGATCCTGGGTTTTCAACACTTTGAATATTTTGTGCCAAGCCCTTCTGTCCTGCAAAGTTTCTTTTGAGAAATCAGCTGCCAGTCTTAAGGAAACTCCCTTGTAGGTAACTAATTGCTTTTCTCTTGCTGCTTTTAAGATTCTTTGTATTTAACTTTTGGTATTTTAATTATAATGTGTCTTGGTGTGGGCCTCTTTGGGTTCATTTTCTTTGTGACTCTCTGAGCTTCCTGGGGTTTTATGTCTACTTCCATCACCAGATTAGGGAAGTTTTACATCAACATTTTAAAAAATATATAGTCAACTTCTTCTCTTTCTTCAGTTACCCTTATGACATAGATATTTTTACCTTTAATAGTGTCTCTTAGGTTCCTTAAATTATTTTTATAGTCTTGGCATCTCATCTCTTGCCATTCTGATTGTGTGTCCTTGGCTTTCCCATCCTCTAGATAGGGAATATGATCCTTTTCTTTATTCACTTTGTTTATTCCGTTTAATATACTTCTCATCTCAGATAATGTGTTCTTCGTTTCAGACTGGTTCCCTTTTGTAATTTCCACTGTTTTTTTTTTTTTAATCTCTTTATTGAAATTCTCACTGAATTTATCCATACTTCCTCAAAGTTCATTGAGCATCTTTATAACCAGTGTTTTGAACTCTGCATCTGTTAGATTGCTTGACTCCATTATATCTGGATCTCTGTTCTGTTCTCTCATATGGTTCTGCTTCTTTGTCTTCCCATTTTGGCTGCCTTTCTGTGTCTGTTTCTATGTATTAAGCAAAGCTCCTAAGTCTCCTGGTCTTAGCGTGGCTTTGTGAAGTAGGTGTCCTGTGGCACAATCCTGAGAGGGGTTCAGCTGCAAGCCAAATTTAGCCCAAACCTCTACCCCTCTGGGCCACCTGTTAAGATTCAGCAAGCAATCCACAGATGCGGTGCATACAGTTGCCTCAAAAGGCCACACCAGAAACCAAGGCCAGGTGCCTGCAGTGTGAGTCTAGGCGCTGCTCAGCAAGGCACATCTGACTCGCTGAGGATATACTGGGATGTTGCTTGGGTGGGGCCACAAGTTGGGGGAGGCAGGGTTTTAGGGAATCCTCGGGGTGGATCGACTTCTTATCCAGTTAGATGAAGTCTCAGCTATGGCAGCACTGCATCCACATGCTGGGAAGGCGGGGGGCTCAACATAGGAACAATTGATACTGCCAGCACTTCTGCTTGATAGAAAGCCTTGCCTCCAGCCCTCGCTCCGACAACTCAGTGTCCCCTTGCAAGTCCCTGGTGACCCCTGAGCAGCCGACCTGGTGCTGGTGCTCAGAGTGAGAACGACTGTCATTGAGAAAGTCCGGTTGCATACACGGCCCCTTTAAGAGGCATCTACAGTTGCTGAGTGCAGCTGCCAAAGCCTCTGTCCCACTGGGCAGCCTCACATCTTTGCCCCTTCCTACCTCCAACTGTTGCAGGGTGATTTCTTATTTCTTTCCCTAATTGTAGGGCTTCTGTTCATCTAGACTCCCAGGCGACTCTGCTTGCTGTTTGCTCCATGTTCCATCTCAATTTTGATGTGGTTGCAAGAGGGGATGAATGAAGCTTCTATCATCTATGCCATTTTGCCTAGTTCTCTAAATAAGAAATTCTTATCTTTCAAATATACACTGAAATATATGGATGAAATCATGTAATGTCTGTGATTTGTTTCAAAATAATCGGGACTGGAGGGTTAAGGAGGTGGGAGATAGAAGAAACAAGACTGATAATAATTGTTGCAGTTGGATGATGGGTACATGTAAGTTTGTTCCTAACTTAAGAGGGAAAACTTTCAATATTTCACCATTAAATATGATGCTTGCTTTTATATTTTGTAGATGACCTTCATCAAATTAAGAAAATTCCATTCTATTCAGTTTTCAAAATGTTTTTGTCAAAAATGTATGTTAATTTTATTGAATACTTTTTCTGTATTTATTAAAATGATCATATGCTTTTATTCCTAAAATTTGTTAATGTGGTACACTACACTGATTTTTGAAAATTAATTTAAAAATTGTGATAAAATATACATAAGTTACCATTTTAATCATTTTACATGTACAGTTCAGTAGCTTTAGTACCTTCACACTGTTGTGCAACCATCACCACCATCCATTCTTATAACCTTTTTTTTTTTTAACTTTTTAAAAATTAAGTTTATTGGGGTAACACTGACTAATACAATCATATAATTTGCAGGTGTACATTATAATTTGACATCTGTACATTCTATTGTGTTTACCACCCAAAGTCCAGTTTCCTTAAGCTACCATATATTTGATCCCCTTCACTCACTTCACCCTCCTCTTCCCCCCATATTTGACCCCCTTTATCGCACCTACCTACCCCACCCATAGCCCTTTTCATCTTGTAAAACCAAAACACAAAACCTATTACAAATGATTCTCTATTCTTGCCTCCCCCCAGGCCCTGGCAACCACCATTATACTTTGTCTTTATGATTCTGACTATTCTAAGTACCTCATACAGCCACCTGTATGATGTAATCATACGGTATTTGTCTTTTTTTGTGACTGGCTTATTTCGCTTAGCATAATGTCTGCAAGGTTCATTCACGTTGAATACCATATTGCAGAATTTCCTTCTTTTGTATGTATATACTACATTTCTTTATCCATTCTTTTGTCGCTGAAAACTTGGGTTTCTTCCATGTTTTAGCTATTGTTAATAAAGCTACCATGAACATGGGTGTACAAATATCTCTTTAAGACCTTCTTTCAATTCTCGTGGGTATATACTCAGAAGTAGAATTGCTGGATCATATGGTAATTCTATTTTTAATTTTTTGAAGAACTACCATACTATTTATCCACAGCGGCCGTATCATTTTATGGTACACAAACAGTGCACAGGAGTTCTAATTTTTTTCACATTCTTGCCAGCACTTGTTTCCTGTTTTTTTTTTGTTTTTTTTTTTTTAACAGTAGCCTTCCTAATGGGTGTGATGTGGTATCTCATTGTAGTTTTGATTTGTGTTTCCCTAATGAACAGTGATGTTAAGTATCTTTTCATTTGCTATTGGTCATTTGCATATTTTCTCTGGAGAAATGTCTATTCACGTACTTTGTGCATTTTTGAATTGGGTTGTTTTCCTGTTTAGTTCTAGGAATTCTCTACATATTCTGGATATTAATCCTTTATCATATATATAATTTGAAAATATTTTCACCCATCCTATGGGTTGCCTTTTTACTCTGTGGATAGTGTCTTTTGATATACAAAAATTTAAAAATATTCATGAAGTCTAATCTTTATTCTTCTTGCCTTAAAGCATTACTTTGATAGTAATGTAAACCAGCGTACTTTTGATTAATGTTTGCATGGTTTATCTTTTTTCTATGTTTTTACTTTCGGCTTTTCCAAAGCCTACTATTTAAGGTGTGTCTTATGAAAACAACATATAGTTGAGGGGTTTCATAAGACACAATCCCAAAATATAGCACTTTAGCATACTGAATATTTTAAGTGGAAAAAATTTGAAAATTGGCAGGTATAGGAAGAACTCTGATCTCCCTCTGAAGTAGGTCCTAAGATCCTCATGTGAGAGGTGACCTCTCTACACCTAGGGGAAAGGAACATCTTAATTTAGTCTACCATTTAGCTAATGAAATATTTGGGTTCACTTATACCATCCTACTATCTGTATGCTTTTTGCCCCATCTGTTCTATGTTTTTATTTGTGCTTTCCTTTTTAGTTTTTATTTAAATTCTATTTTTTTGCCCTCTGTTAGGTAAATAGTTACACATTATTTTATTCTCTTAATGGTTACTCAGAGTTGTACTGCCCAATTCAGTAGGTACTAGCCACATGTGACTAGATATAATTCTAGTACATGTTGCCTTATAGTTTAGTATAATAATGTTCATTATTAATATCACAGTGACCAACTCTCATAACAACTCTAAGAGGTGGGTATATTATTAATTTCTCCATTTTACAAATAAAGGAACTGAGATGTAGGGAAGTTAAGTAAATTACCTAGTCCAATAAGTGATTAGAGACTGGATCTGTACTTAAGAGGCTATGCCTTAGTCATTTATACTTACATGATATTTTCCATGGATTTAGGTTTAATAAAAATGGAGACTGGGTAAAGTTGTGCAATCTGTAATCTCTTTATGGCATTTCCAGACACATCAAGGATACAGTGTTTGCCCTAAAATAGAGGGAATAAAGAAGAAAAACAAGTGAACCAAGTATTTTCAATTATATCAAAGGTACAGTTCCTACAGATACATCACATTTAAAAAGGAGTGAAAATGCAGTTCCCTTACTCCTAGCTTTTACAGATCAGTAATCTTTCAAAAAGCAACTAGTATGGATTTCTTGTCTTTTATGTTTCTGAGAAAGGGCATTAAAAAAAAATCATCCTAAGCTACCACCCTACCAGAATCATCATTTCATAAATGAATATATGATCAACAAGAAGGTAAAAAGCCTAGAATAAAAGAGAATCTTTTTTTTAAACAGAATAAATTTAAATTTATAAAACCTCACTATCATTCTCTATCCTAGTTCTCATTTTATTGGGGACTAGCAAAAATTCTATCACAAACTGGCATTTGGGAACCTCAGTTCCGGATTTGAGACATTTTTTCTGACATGCTTAAATTCATTGACAAAGGTGAATTTAAGTGTTTAATGAAGATGAACATTTCCATGTTAAATAAAGTAGTATGTATAATTTATGAAACACATTTTTAAAATAACATATTTTAAATCAGGTACTCCTCCATAATGCATCTTGTAATCTAAGGGCTTGAATCTACTTCAGTGAATAATTTCACTTAAGTAGGATATTTAAAATAAAAAATTTAATATTAAATACTTCAAACATATAGAAAAGAAAATAATATACACATGTACCCACCACCTACTTTTATCATATACTAACATTTTACCCAATTGCTCAGAAATTTAAAAGTATACTAAAACATTAACATTCTATCGTGTTTGCTTTATTTTATCCCTCTCTATAGGTACATAAAGTTTGAGAACAAATTGCAGACATACATCTTTACCCCCTAGTTCCTAAAAACAATGACACCTCTTATGTAACCACAGTATAATTTCAGTTGCTCAATAATGCCTTTTACTGTAAAAGAAAAAAATTTTTTTCTCAGTCCAGAATCTAATCCAGGATCACATATTGCATTTAGTTGTAATGTCTCTTTAGTCTCTGTTAATCTGGTGCAGTTTTTTAGTCTTTGTTCTTTTGTGATCTTGCTACTTTTGAAGAATTACAGATTTTTTTTTCATAGAATATACCTCAACTTGGGTTTGCCTGATGTTTCCCATCAGATGGCAGGTTACACATTTTTCACAGGAATACCACAGAAGCGACACTGTGTCTTCAGTCCATCATTTCAGGGGGCATATGGTATCTATTTGTACCAATATTAGGGATGTTAATTTTGATCACTTAAGTTTTTGTCGGCCAGATTTCTCCATTATAAGACTACTATTTTTCCCTTTGTAACTGATTTTGGGGAAGGATATGTTGAGACTATGGAAATATCCTGTTTCTCATGATGTTAATTTGCTCATTAATTTTAGCATACACCAATGATTCATCATTCCTTCTATCTTTGTAAGTAGACATTCTAATGGAAGGCAAAGCTTTCCTTTCTATCCATTTATTTATTTAATTATATATTTATTTATACCATTATGAACTCTTAGATTCCTATTTTATTCTCTATGTTATAATCGGATATCATCATCATTTATTTTAATATTCAAATTAGCCAGATGTAGCCTCTGAGGGACTCTACAGTTGGCTTCTGTGCCTTTTTGACATAGCCTCAACATTCTTTAAGCACTTCCTTATTTTCTGGCACAGCAAAATGTTCTAGCCTCATCTTATACTTTTGCAGTCCCAGCCCTGGAATCAGCCATTTCTTCAAGGAGTTCTGCATCTTTTTAATGGAGAATGACATTTAGAAGCCAAGATCTAGGCACTAGTTAAATGAATTACTGAGGTGTAATCATTTTTAGGCCTTTTTGAGGACAGAGCAAGGAAACATATAGGTATGCATCTCTATTTCTACAAATTTCTAATTCCAACCCAATTATTACAGGGTTCATTCTATCCTTTCCTCCTTCCATATTTCTAAACTCTTCTGACAGTGAGAAGTCTGGCTCTCATTATTTGTCAATATGTTAATTAGCTTAACTATAGTATATACATTAAAGTAGTGTCAGAACTGATAACCCATACCACTCTGAAAAACAAACTTATTAATTAGAGTTTAATATTTATTTATAGATCTTTTTGTCTTCAGCCTATGTTCAGGATAATTGAGATTAAGATTCTCCTTCCCTTTCTTCCTCTCTTCAATGTAGTCATTTAAAATATAGTTAGATTAATTTAGTTTTTGTTTGTATATCACGTTTTTCCCTCATCTTTCCTTGTTGATATTTTCTGAGTATATAAAATGTTAACATAGTTCTAAAAGTCAAAATTACATAAAAAAGGTATACTTGGAGAAATGTCACACCTTCATCCTGTCTACCTTATTCCCAATTTCCCATCTTTTCCACTCCTCCCTCTGTAGGTAACCAATCTCATTAGTTTCTGATTTATCATTTTTATATCTTATTTTTGTGTGAATTGCATATTCATATCTTTTGTCTATTTTTTCTATTAGATTCTTGGTTTCTATTCCTTCAATTTTTAAAAGTTCTTTTATATATTGGGAATATCAGCCTTTTGCTTGCAAAGGCTTTCTCTGTCAGTTGTGTTTTGACCTTGGTAATAGTGTTTTCCAATAGCTTCTGGAAAAGGTTTTTTGGCCAAGTAAAAGTCTTTAAAAAAATATGTGGTCAACCTTATCAGTCTTTCATTATATTTAAATTTTAATTCATAGTTAAAAAAAACCCTTCACTATGCCCAGGTCATATTGTCTTCTATCAATTGTGTTAGAGACAATTTTGGTATATGGTATGAGGTATGGTTCTAATTTGTTTATTTTTTTTCCACTTGTTCCAGTACTATTAAAAAGCCCTTTATTAAAAGTCCCAGTGATTTAAGATCGCATCTTTATCATATAGTATATTTTCATATGTGTTTGGGTTTTTCCTGGATTTTCTTTTCTATTCTACTCGTCTATCCATGTGTCAGTATCATACTGTTTTACTTAAAAAGACTCTATAGTATGCTTTAATATCTGGTAAGCCTAAAATCCCTTCTAGCTTTTCTTGTTGTATTGTTTTGGCTTCTCCTATGAACTTAAATTTGATTTGTCAAGCCCTATAAAAAAGCTGGTAGATATTTTTATTGGGATTGTGTTCACATACAAATTAGCTTAGAAAGAACTGACAGCTTTACAGTATTAAGTTATCTTGGCCAAGGTCAAGAAATTTCTATTCAGTTGTCCAAATCTAATATTCTGTCTTTCAGGAGTGTTTTCCAGATTTCTTCATATAAGTCTGTATATCTCTTATTAAGTTTACTAAGTATTTTATATTTTATTTCTTATATTATACATTTGTTTTTTCCCTATTGTTACCTTCTAACTGGTTATTTTGTTTATGTAGATGAATACTATTAACTTCTGCATTTTAATTTTATATATTGCTACCTAAGTTTATTTTCTCTTTCATTTTATAATAGCCTTTAATTTTATAATAAATTTATAATTTATTTTAGAAAATAAATCTTAGATTTTGTACGGTTTCCTAGGCATACTATATTATCTAAAAATAGTTTTACTTCTTTTCCAATTCTTGTGTTTCTAATTGGTTTTTCTTATCTAAAGCACTAATATCTTAAGTACAAAGAATATGTCAAGTACAATGTTAAATAGTATTGGAGATAATGGACATCCTTGCCTTGTTCCTTATCTTAATGGAACTGATTCATGTTTCTCCTATTAAGGAGTTAAAACTAAGAATATCCATCTACCCATCCACCCATATCATTTTACTTTTTTTTTTGAAAAAAATTAACACCAATCTCTAAATTTTTGAGTCTCCCCTTCTACCCCCACAGGGAAAGTATTAAGTCCCACCAAAAGCTTTTTTTGCATCTACGGATATATGATTTTACTCTTTAAATCTCTTAATGTGGTCAATTACATTAATGGATTTCATAACATTGAGCTGACTTTAAATTCCTTTAATCCTATTTGGTCATGGTATATTATTTTTATAATTAAAATTATAATTAATTTTATAATTAGATTTTGTTTATGAAAATATTTAACTTTTCCATTAATATTTATAAGTGATATTGGTCTGATTTTTCCTGTCTTCAACAGATTTAGATATCATTATTATACTTACTTTGTAAAAAGAATGCTCTTGAAGAGTTTATGGAGCTTTAGGACAACTAACCTTTGAAGA
Organism: Pteropus vampyrus; assembly: GCF_000151845.1. Classification (NCBI taxonomy): domain Eukaryota; kingdom Metazoa; phylum Chordata; class Mammalia; order Chiroptera; family Pteropodidae; genus Pteropus; species Pteropus vampyrus. The sequence continues at coordinate 70,297 of NW_011888795.1, forward strand.
TTTGGAAGAATTCCCCTGTGAAGCCATCAAGACCTGATGCTTTTTTGGGGTAGTTCCTTGATAACTTACTCTATTTCTTCTAAAGAAATCTTCCCATCTCTTCTAGGTCATTTTGGTAAACTGTATCCTTCTAGGATATTATCCATCTCAACTAAGTTTTAAGCTTTATTTATATAAAGATATGCAAAGTAGTCTTTTATGATTTTTCCTAATATTTCAGTGGTTATGCTCCTTGTCATTTCCTATTTCTATTACTTCTGATTTTTCCTTTAAAAAAAATCAGGTTAGCTAGTGGTTTGTCTATTAATTTTTTAAAGATCTTCTGTTTTTATATTCTCTACCTTGTTAATTTAAAGTATTTTTATTAACTTTTTATTACAAAAGAAATATATGTGAGTGACAAAAAATTTTAGTAGTTCAGAAAGAATATAAAGTTAAAGATATAAGTTCTGTTTTCCCCCAAAGCACCAGCAGGACTGTCAGTTTTTTTAAAAGCTTAAGACATAACTAATATACAATAAACTGCATGTATTTAAGTACAAGCATATCTTGTTTTATTGTGCTATGTTTTACTGTGCTTTGCAGATAATGTAAATGTTTTTATCAATACTGAGGTAAAATCTTCCACCAGCAAAAAAATTACAACTTACTGTAGACTCAGATGATTAACACTTTTCAGCAATAAAGAATTTTAAATTAATGTATGTACTCTATGTTTTTAGACACAATGCTATTGCACACTTAATAGACTACAGTATAACATAAACACAATTCTTATATGCACTGGAAAAACAAACAATTTGTGTGACTTGCTTTATTGTGATATTTACTTTAAGGAGGTGGTCTCGAAGGAAACCTGCAATATCTCTGAGGTATGCTTATATACAGTTTGATAAGTTTTGACATGTGTAAACATCCTGAAATCATCAACTCATTCAAGATAATCAACATATAGATTACCACCAAAAGTTTCCTGATGCCTCTTTGTAACCTCTCTCCCACCTCTCCTTAAGCAATCACTAATCTGCTGCTTTTTGTTACTACAGGTTAGTGTGAAATTCTTTGAATTTTATAGTAGAATTATTCAGTATGTACTTCATATCTTTCACTCAGCATATAACTATTTTGGGATTCATCCGTGTTGAAAATATTAATAGTTTATTTCTTTTTACTGCTGAGCAGTACTTCGTAACATGGCTATATCACACTTTGTTTATCCATTTGACAGTTGAGGAGCATTTGGATTGTTCCCAGTTTTTGTCCACTACCGCTATGAACATTCATGTACAGTCTTTGTATGAATATATACTTTTCTCCTGGGTAAATACCTAGAAGTGGATCATATGTTAGGTGTATTTTTAAATTGTTTTTCAAAGTGGTTTTATCATTTTATAGTCCCACCTAGCAGAGTATGACAGTTCCAATTGCTCCATATCTGTCAAAACTTGGTAATGGTCAGTTTAAAAAGTTAGCCATTCTAATGGGTAGTGGGACCTCGTTATGGTTTCAATTTGCATCTCTCTAATGTCTATTATGTTGAGCATCTTTTCATGTGCTATTGGCCATTTGTATATCTTTTTAAGAGAAATGTCTTTTCAAATCCTTTGCCCACTTTTAAATTGGGTTATTTGTCTTTATTATTATGTTGTAAGAGTTCTTTACATATTCTGGAAACAGTCCTTTATGAGATACATGATTTGAAAATATTTTCTCCTAGTATATGGCTTGTCTTCTTATTCTCTTAACTGTTTTGTCAAAAGCGGAAGTTTTAATTTTGATTAAGTCCAATTTATCATTATTTTTCTTTTATGGATTATGTTTTGCTATATTATCATAGAAATCCTTGCCAAACCCAAAGTCATAAAGATTTTCTGTTTTCTTCTAGAAGATTTATAGTTTTAGCTTGTCATTTATGACTTATTTTGCATTTTTTTATATAGTATGAGGTGTAGCTAGTCAATTGTTCCAGCATTATTTGTTGAAAGAGTATCCCTTTCTCCACTGAATTGCCTTTGCACCTTTGTTTATGGTTGTCCTTTTGTGGGTCTATTTAAGGATTCTTCAGTATGTTCTACTGATCAATTTGTCTGTCTTCATGCCAATACCACATAGTCTTGATTATCGTATTTTTTATAAGCTTTAAAATTAAGCAGTTTGAGTCCTTCAAGCTTTGTTCTTTTTCAAAGTTGTTTTTACTATTCTAGATCTTTTGCATTTCTGTACGAACTTTAGCATGTCAATTTCTACAAAAAGATCTGTTGGGATTTTGGGGTTGTACTGAATCTAAAGTTCAATTTGGAGAGAAGTGACATCTAAATAATATTGTGTCCTCAATCTATGAACATGGTGTATTGCTCTATTTATTTAGGTCTTTAATTCTCTCAGCAATGCTTTGTAATTCTTAAGTGCATTGGTCTGCAAATCTTTTGTCAGATTTATCTCTAAGTATTTAATATTTTTTGATGCCACTGTAAATAATATTGCTTTCAAAATTTCAATTTATGATTGGTCTAGTATATAGAAATACAACTGATTTTTGTATAATGATCTATATACTGTGTCCTTCAATCTTGCTAAACTTATTAGTTCTAGGAGCTTTTGTGTTTTTTGTAGATTCTATCAGATTTTTTACATAGATTCTATGTCATCTGCAAATAAAGATAAAATTTTCCTTCTATCTTCACAATCTAGATGACTTTTATTTCTTTCTCTGGCCTTATTGCACTGGCCAGGACTGAAAACAAGTGGTAAGAGTGGATATCCTGTACATATTTTTGATCGCAGGGGGAAAACCTTACCTTTTTTTAAGTCATTAATTATGATAATAGCTGTACGTTTTTGGAATGTTATCAGTTTGAGGAAGTTCTCTTCTATTCCTAGTTTGTGGAGAGTTTTAATCAAGAATGGATTCTGATTTTGTTAAGTACTTTTACTGAAATATGGAAGTGATTATATGTTTTTTTAAAGTTTAATGTGGTGAATTATACTGACTGATTTTCTAATATTTAAATTTACCTTGCATTCATTGGATAAACTCTACTTGGTCATGAGATATTATTTTTTAAAAATACATTGTTAGATTCAAGTTGCTAAGTTTTGTTTGGAATTTCTTGCATCTATGTTCACGAGGGATATCAGTTTGTAGTTTTTTGTAATGTGTTGTCAGGTTTTGTAATATAAGTAATGCTGGACTCAGGATGAGTCGGAAAAAGTATTCCCTCCTTTTTAATTTTGTAGTAGAAAATGGTAGTATTTCTTCCTTAAATGTTTGGTAGAATTTATTAGTAAAGCTATCTGGGCCTGGAGTTTTCTTTGTGGGAAGGTTTTTAAACACAAATTAATTTCTTTAATAGATATAGGGCTATTCAAATGATCTATTTCTATTCGAGTGAGCTTAAGTAGCTTATTTCTTCCTGGGAATTTATCAATTTCATCTAAATTGTTTAGTTAGTGATAAAAAGTTGTTCCTAGTATCCTCTGATTTTTCTTTTAATATTTATAGATTCTGTTACCGCTCTCAATCCTGATATTGGAATGATCAGTCTGATAAAAAGGTTTACCCATGACTTTGATCTTCTCAAAGAACCAGTTTTTGGTTTCATTGACTTTATCTATTATTTTTCTGTTTCCTTTTCATTAGTTTCCTCTCTGATCTTTAATATTTCCCTCTTTCTGCTTACCACATAATTTCTGCTTTTATTTATATTATGTGACTTGAGATTTACTTTATTCTCATTTTGTTTTGGAAAAATTTTTAAGACTGTAAATTTTCCTTTGATCACTGTTTTATGTATACCATGTATCCCATGAATTTACATATGCACTATTTTCATTATTATTTTAAAGAAATTCTGTAATTTCTTTGTATTTTTCTCTTCCATGTAAGAGTTAACAGGTGGTTTCAAAATTCTAGTTAAGGCCTTTTTGTTTTCGACTTTCTGATAATTTATAGCTCTACTGCATTGAGATCAGAGTATTATTTATAATAGTTCCACTCTGTGGAACTTCCTGATATTGTCTTCCCCACAAGGTCTGCACAAGAAGTAGCTTGCTGTGATTTGTTGTTTATTTCTCTATTTACCAGTAATTTGAAGTTTGGATATTATCTGTCTTTTAGTTAGGCTGAGGGTGTGATTTTTTAATTTTTAATAAATTTAAAATAAATACATTATAAATAAAGCTAAAGCTACAATATCCTTCCCTCTCCTCCGAAGGAAAACCACTGGATATTGGCTATATACACTCTTGAAGTAGCTGTATCATTCCTATGCATGTTTTTATGTTTACTAAATATGTACCCATAAACTATATAGGCTGTTTTATGTTATTTAAAGTTTATGTAAATAATATCCTACTGTATATACCCTTTATAATTTCACTCAATATAATTTTGATATTAATGGAGATATACCTAACTAGTAGATATATTAGTTTATTCATTCTAACTGCTGAATCCCACTGCATGAATAAATAACAGTTTATTATTCATTCCCTTTTGTTGACTCCAATTTTTCACTATTATAAAGTGCTACTATAGACATCCTTATATACAGGATCCTCATGTGTTAATCTCTACTTAGATACAAAGAAATAGAATTTCTGAGGTCATAGGATATGTACATTTACTAGGTATTGCCAAACTGTTCTCAGAAGTTCTATTAATTTATACTCCCACTAAAAATATATAAGATTTCTATTTTCTCAAACTCTTGCCATCACTGACATCTATCTTTCTTCAATTTCTAAAACTAATCAGAATTAACCAACCCTCTTATTGAAAAAGTAGCATTTATGGATAGAAAACCGAGGTGCTGAACTACTGCTTTATGTTTTGTAGGGTATTTTATGACTGAGTCATAAACTAATAGCTTTGAAGGTACAAAACAACTTGCTGAGATTTACTCGTTAGGCCCAAGGAGTGATTTAAGCATAGCAGCATGTCTGGGACATACTGTTTTGGCTTCACCATAAAAGTGCTCTGAAGGATACTTGCAGATAATCTGTTTATGTTATAGTGTTGTGTATTTTTTATACTATCTTTTACTAAATGACTATTCAGGAGAAATTTCTGTTTAGTCTCAGTACCAGTAGCAATTACACTTATCTTGAAGATGTGGTTCATTTTATTGATAGACATTGCTTATCCTAGCTCTTTAATTATGCTACATGTTGAAAACACAAGGTCTACCTTTAGCAAATGCATAGGACCTTAAAATAACTTCCCTTTGTAGAGAGATTCATGTTACCATTTCTATTCTGATTTTGTCAACCTTCTTTATCTTGTATATATTTTCCTAAGCCACCTGAAATGGAATATTTAGTTGAATTTATAACATTAATTAATCAATGCTCCAACATCTATATTTTTTCAAAAATATTAATTAAAAGTTTCTATCTCATCATTCTTTCATACTGTCAAAGGCATTTCTAATTAGAAACTATATTCTGAGTTCACTATAATGCTTACCTTTTCTGCTACTTCTCTCACAGACTGAACACTTGTTCCATACAGATGGTTGTTATATTGGCCAGCTTCAATGAATTTATGTTCTTGAATATCTTTTTCCATCTGCTCTCTTGAAGTCACAAAATGATAATCTCTTCCATCTACTTCATAATCTCTTTTTGGTCTAGTTGTATCTTTAACAGAAAAGAACTTGAGGAAGTGTTTAGTTTTAAAAAATACAACAAATCCATTTTCTACTTAAATAATTGTTATATAAAGTTCAACACAACAGAGATTAATTTAAAATTGAAAAGGGACAATAATATGTAGTGGAGAAATAACTGATAAAATAGCTAAGTATAAACACTAAAATATGTTTTACCATACACAATGACAAAATGTTAAGAGCAATAATTAAGAATTTTTATGTGGGTTACTCACGAGGAACACACGATCCAAATTTGTCAGGAAATTCCGAGATCAAGTCATCATTTATCCTATCTTTCATGGGTCCCAATATAATCACTGGTCGAGTATAATTAACTATAAAGATAAACTGCATGTTAAAAGGAATAAACACTAAACAAACAATGTATTTATTTCACTGGAGAACAAAATATCTTTAACTGTTATGAAGAATTTGTTTCTTTCTCTACCAATGATGCCTAACTTGCTAGTTTATAAACCTTCACTAAGATCTTAAACCAAAATCAGTCTCCTGTTGGGAGTTACAGACTTGATAAATTCAACCAAGTTAAATTCAGCATTTTAGCAGATAAGTTTCTGTACATGCTAACATCATCTCATTACAAATAAGAAAACACAGTACTGTGTTTTACTGATCATTTTTGAGGTACAAATTGTAAGGATGCAGATCAAAAGGGAAAAAAATCCCCTAGGTATTAAGAAGTGATATAATCACAGTAGAGATCTAGAAAGAAAGGAAACTGGTAGTGAGAGTTATAATTAACACTGTGGTAGAAGGTATGAAAAAGAGGTGATAAATAAGAAAGATATGATAGGAGAATAAATAGGGCCTAGAAACTGATTGGACAAGGTAGATAAAAAACAGAAAGACTGAAGATGCTTCTAAGATTCTGAAGAAGAGTCATTGGAAGTACAGAGATACTATCATGAACAATGGAAAGAAGTGGCCTCCAAAATAAAGTGCCAATGCAAAATGACTAGACTCTACTATACTGTGGGCTAAACTATGTTTAATAAAATACATATAGTAAATGTCTACATTGATACATATAGTAAAAAAAAAAAAAAAATAGTACGATTACAACATTTTTTTCTGAAGTATGAGTTAGACTTCATTCCCAAATTAAGAAGTGTATTTTTCTAGAAGATTGTAAAACATCAACAGGCTTCACATACCTTCTTGCTGATTCACTGGTTCATAAGACAAGACATATTCTTCTTGACCACCTATCAGAAAGTTAAAATATAGATAAGAAAACCTATAAAGGTAACAAATGCTAATTCAATTCTTCATATGCAAAATATAAATTATTAGAACTTTCCTGAGAAAATAGCAAAGATGTAAAAAAAATATACTTTATAAATTATTTCTGGCAAGACTTAGTAAAAAAAGATGGCAAATTACAAAGTCATAAGACAAGTTGGAAAAATGTAAAAACAAAATATAAATGTGCTATTTATTTAATAACTACCTTTCTATTATGCTGTTTTATAGATTACCATTAGATCTTTTTAAAATCTTCATTTGTGATGTCAAGTATGTGCCATTAATTTTTTATTTAGAATCTTTTAAAGATTAATACTTAACGAGCAGTTTTACATATGGGCGTATTAGGTAATTTACTGCTAGTGAGACTATGCTACTTTTTTGGTTCCACCAGGTATAATATTTAACAGAATACATATATATTTTTATAATTACAACTATTTTACAATAAAAAATTTTAATGCAAAGGTAAAACTGTCACTATTTCACTGATGAAAAGATTAACTTATTCTAATAATTCATTTATTTAATAAAAAAACATTTAAAGTAAGTAAAAAAAAGCTTTAGATAAAACTAAATCTTTCCCTTCCAACAAAATGAATCACATAAAACTAAATTCTGCCTTTCCAACAAAATGAATCACGTAGACAAAAGATAAAATTCATTTTGCTTTGATCTTAAAAGTACTTTAGAAGTTAAATTAAATCCTCTAAGACTAAAGGTTTAAAGCTTAACCTATCCGAAATAAAAAAGTTTGCAAATCGTATCTTGACTCAATGAAAAGAACTAAAAAGAGTTAATTTTAGAAGTTCTTAACATACACACACACGCTCACAGAAAACAAATAGGAAGAACTGTTAATTCAAGTGGTTCAATGAAAACAATCAATATTGGATAATACATTTGAAGATTTTTTCCTTGCTTAGCAAGATTCTATAACAACCTTTTTATTAAATTTGTCATTGGTTTATATTATATGTATGCAGCTATAAATCTTTTAAATTTATATATTGGCATAAATATTTTTCCTACTTTAAAAATGTATTTCATTGTTTCTAGGTTTTTAATCATAATATATAAAATGTATATTTATAAGCTGCTTTTTAAAGTACTGTGTATAAAACATGATTTACATATTAGCAAAAACATGCAACTTAGATATTCCACACCTAATAATTCATGCAAATGATGAGACAGACAGTATATACTTTCATTACCTCTTTTTAGCCTAGAAAGCTACTCAACTACACTATGGTAAGTTCTAAGTTAATAAAATGCCAAAATATAAAAAATCACATTCTCATATCAAAAAAAAATTATTAAGTAACTACTATGGAGAAAAAAGTAACCAATCAAATGAATGAGGGTTAAAAGTATATATTGTCAACATGAGAAATAGAAGAGACTGATATTAACAGGATGGACCTTTTGAGCAGCCATACTCATCTGTAATCAAGATTACTTTCATATTAGACAGCAGTAAAAAAAAAAAAGTCAGAAAAGCAATTTTAATTTTTAAGGTGCTAGAACTGATAAAATTCATGTACTCTCCCTCCTCCCATGCCCAGATCTGTTTAAAAATTTACATGCTTGTATAGTTCACTTAATAATATACAGCTGACCCTTGAACAACTCGGACATTAGGAGTGCTGAGCCCCTGTGCAGTCGAAAATCTGTATATAACTTTTGACTCTCTCAAAATTTAATAGCCTACTGTTGATCAAAAGCCTTACCGATAACATAAAACAGTCGATTAACACATATTTTGTATATTATATCTATTACATACTGTATTCTTACAGTAAAGCTAGAGAAAAGAAAATGTTAAGAAAATCATAAGGAAATGAAAATACATTTATAGTACTTATTAAAAAAACCTGCGTATAAGTGAACCTGCACAGTTCAAACCTGTATTATTCAAGAGTAAACTGTAATACCAAGAATGTAATACAAGACACCAAAAAAGAAATCAATATTCTGGTTTGAGCAAGTGTTGAAAATTTTTCCTTCATCATTTCTTATATTCACCAAAGCCTGGTGATAAACAATAATTTGACCCAGAACAGTATTGGTGACACAGAATAAAAAAGGAAATAAAGTCGATTATAATTTAGCATTACTAAAAATACTTTAATGCTCATGTTAAAACCAGAATTATTAAGGAAAATGGCAAATGCAAGTTTACCCCTCATTTAACTAGATATTTACTTCTTTTAAGAAGTAAATGTACAGATATGTACTATGTTCACAAATAGCATTGTCTGTAAAAAGGATTTTAGTATTTTATTAAAATTTAGAAATTAACTTCTGTACATATAGTATGATTTTACTTTTCAAGTTCAGAATTTTACTTGGCTCTCTCTGATTTTAAAAGATTAAGTATCCAATTTTCAGGTTTCAGAACATATCACTAAGGGAAAAAAACCCCAAAGTATATATATCACTTGAGATTACAAAAGAACAAATAACTTAAAACACTTACGGTAACTACTTTCACTATCGCTGGCATTAGAAGTTACATGCTCTGAAATTGCAGGACAATGGAAAAAATAAAGAAAACACAGTGTCATGAGTTTAAAAAAGCAAATTATCAAAATAAACATAAGGTGACATTACAAAATGTGGAGATATAAACCACACATACCCAAAGAAATTTTAAAAAGCATTTTTGATTTCCTTTGAAAAGTTTATGTGAATTAGCAAGAAAAATACCCATAATTAAGGACAAATCCTCATTTTTGTACAACACAGTTCATAACAAAATCTTTATTACAAATAGCAAGTAGAATATAACAAAGAGGGCAAAGCAATCCTAAATTATTCCAACCGTAGACATAAAAATCGAAAAGAGAAAATGTAGTTGGTATCATTTAATTTAGTTTATGAAACAATGACTGACAAAGGAGACAAGTTATATCTGAGCAAACAGATGCCCATTTTAATGACGGGATGTCTTAAAAAATAAATGATCTTGCTTTTAGTGCAGCTTCTTGTTCCTAAAAAGAAACAAAAATCTATGTTTCTAAGATCACACAGATAAAGTATTTTGGATGTCACAGATTGAGATAACTCAATAAAAGTCAAATGGAAGGGAATTCTAAAAGGTGGGATGGTCTTTTAAAATAGATTAATATTTCTGACAAACTGCTTTGATAAAATCAACAATGGCTGTTTTATAAAATAAAAAAGATAAAGCAAATATATGCAGTTGCAAATTGCCTGTCCCCTCCTTAAAAGTGACTGCATTTCATAACTTGATTGTTCAGTAAACACCAAGGACTTTTCTCATGTAAATGTAGTCTCAGGTGTTTTGTCAATAAATGTCTCCCTTAAATTAAAAAAAAATAACTTTATAAAAACTAAAAAAAACCAAAATCTCCCCAGAGAGGAAAATCTAAATTTCTTATGTCAGGCAAATGAAAAAAAATATTTTTAAAGGATAAAGAAAAAATCTGAGGAGAAATTATCTGCTGTATCATACCACCCACAGAATCTCCTAAAATCAAGTTGCACTACTGAAAACTTCAGAGAATGGTAGAATTTAAGATTTCAAATAAAGATAACAGTTCTTGAATTGTTATCATAGTAAAAAGTATGTATTCTAACCTGCAAAGAGAAGATACAATTTTTTAAATCATGATTATGTATATTTTAAATAAAGCAGAAACATTAAAAATTATAATATATGACAAGCACATGTAAAATGGTGGTTTTTAAGTTTATATTTAAAAATTTCTTTCCATGTTACCACAAGAACTTTAAAACAATCATTCTAAATTCTTACATAATATTCTATTGGACTAAGTCAAGATTTACCTTATTTAGACATTTTAGCTTGCTTTAAATTGTTTTCCACAAACATCAACAAATTATTATGAATGCCTCTATTATATAGTTTTTGATCCTTTGTCCTATTTTCCTTGAAATTCGTTCCCAGAAGTAGGAATGTGCCCCACCCCAAGTTCTTAAATTTATATTAGGATCGATACTACATTCGGCAATCTTTAACATGTGAAATAAAGAAACCTGTTACTGCAATGGAGTGAAAGGAGGGGGAGAGTTAAGTGGGAGTACAGAAGAAATAATATTAACCATGAGATGACAATAATAGAAGCCGGGTAAAAGAATACCTGGTGGGGCTTATTTTACTACTCTTCTACCATTGAATATGTCTGACATGTTATATAATAAAAAGTTAAAGATACTACAATCTCTTTTCTACGTTTTCCGGGGATTTCTCCTACTCACCCTGAGTATTCTAAGATTACCAATAGCTCTTACACAATAAAATTCTTCGAGTTCTTTCAAGTATTCTTTTACATAACTCCTCTACAATAAAATCTTGCTATTCAAAGTATGGCCCTTTGAAAAGCATCATCATCATTATCGCTTGGGAGATTATTAGAAAGGTAAAATGCCTTTTCCCTGATAATTAAAACTAATCTTTTTCAAGATACTTCATAAAAGATATTCAAATATCCAATAACACATATAGATGTGTTCAAGTTTTTACTTATCAAGTTTTACTTATTTAAATGAAAATTAAAGGCATAACATATATCTTTACAATCTCCTAGAATGGCTAAAATGAAAAAAAAAAAAAAGATTTGCCATGTGTAGAAAAGGAAATGTAGCAACTGGAACTCATACTATTGGGGGTGACTGGAGGTAGGTAAATTGGTACAATCACTTTGGAAAACTACTTGGCAGTACCTAAAAGCTGGACATATATATGTATCTATGACCCAGATTCCTTTCCTAGGTATTTCCCGAACAGAAAGACATATGTATGCTCACCAAAAGATATGTACGAGAATATTCAAAGCAATGATATTCTAAATAGCCCTACGTATATGTTGATTTACAAATCTGAGACAATATAGTTTCATATTTTACTTTTTTCACCTGTGAGCATTTTCCCAAATTATGTTTTAATGGTTTTCAATGATTATAATATTACAAAGTATGGATAAATCATACTTCCTTAACCACTTCTGAAATGTAAGACACTTTAGGATGATTTCAATTTTTTGGCGGGGGGGAGCTGTAATTTCTAAATAATATTAAAATAAACATCCTGATACATAAACTTTTTATCTTCATCTCTGATTATATCCTTAGGATAAATTCCCTGAAGAGGGATTATTAGAAGGTCAAAAGACATGCTTTTCCAGAAAGGCTGTACCAATGTACTATGTTAAAAGTAGTCACTGGGTTATCCTTTATAAGGAAAGTCTACCAAGGAGATGGGTAAAACATTTTGTTTATTGATTACTAGGGACATTAAACATTTGCATATGCTTATTTCATTTGATTATCTTTTGAGCACTACTCATAGTGCTCTAGTTTTCTAATGGAGAGTTTGTCTGTTTCTTATTGATCTGTCAGAAATTTATAGTGTGAGGATATTAACCCTTTGACATATATGGTATAAATATATTAGTTTTTATTTTATGATGTTTGATGATCACAATCATTCCAAATCTCTCTAACCACATCTCACCTTTCTAATCAAATCTTTCTTTCTGAAAATGTATCATGTCTTTTTGTGATCTCTAAATACTACACATCATCATTTTCAAGCAATACTACTACTCTTATGCTTATTCTTAACACAAATGAAAATAGGTCTAGTTTTGGTATCTCAGAGCTCTGAACAAATCTGCTTAAATAAATCTTTAAATGAGAAGAAAGGAAAGAGGTTACAGGAAACTTGTGTGCCTAACTGGAAGTTTTAAAGTATTCTATAAAATAAAAAGCTATAAAAATTGAGTTGCATACAAAAGATAGGTACAAACCCTATCTGAAACTGTATTCATAATTTCACTTCTGAGAATCTTATGGCCCCTTCTGAACTATATTTTAGTCTCCATTAAAGGAATCTTATCCATTTTTTCCCTCATGAACTTGTTCAAAATTACCTTCTTAAAGCACAAAAGCGGCACAGGTACCTTGTCAACTGCTAGTCATCTGTTTTATGAAATAACCTCCATCATATCCAGTTTTAGAATTTTACTGATATTTTTCTGTCTCCCTCCCTCAATATTTTCCAAATAAAATCTTCTTGATCTGATCAAGTTACCAGTTGAATAAATTCTTTAAGTTCCTGGGAGGTGAAGCACAGAAACCTATCATTCAAAGGATCTTAAGTCACAGTTCAGAAAATTAAATCCTTTTCTAAATGACATTGTCTGGTAATCAGCCTACCACTTTTCATTTGTTTCTCTTACCAAGTCCCATTCCTTAATTAAAATGACAGATGAAAATATTATCATCCATCATAACAAAATGGGAACTAAGTTGCTCATTTAGTTTCTTTTTCAATGAGTTTTCCATAGATCTCTGATGACTGAACAGATAATAAAAATCTGTGGGTATATTTGCTGATCCAAATCACCTCTAAAATGTTATCCTCAAAGTAAATTCTACAGCATTATGAATCTGTGGAAATATTTTCCAGTTTTGAAGATTTTCACTGATTTTTCCTAAAGGTAAGAGATTAAAAAAGGGTACTACCAGTGGTAGTAAAAACTGACTCTTGCCAAATCCCAGAAAGGCACATGCAAAAATAATAAAGTGTGTCTAATAAAAATAAATATATATATAAAACATACCTCTTTAATTTAATATAAGCTTTAATCGTTGAGGTTGAAATAAAAGTCAAGTACCTATAGCTTAGATTAAAATTCTAACATAGAGTTAAGACAAATCAGGAAAAACTATGAAATTTAATGTTTATTAATGCAGACTTCAGAAAGTTAAGATATTGGTTCTATCCTTAATGATCAATGAATTATAAAGAAATGTTTTCAAAAATGCTTAATAATCCAAAGGAAAAGAATTACCTAGAAAAAAACTTTAGCTCAAAAAATTACTTTTATAAGTCACTGTCACCCGAAATAATTTAGTAATATTTGGTAAAATTTCACAATTAATCAATTTGAAAATACTCAAATTAAAAATTTTGTTTGCTTAAATGACTTGTTTCATTCATTCATTCCACCATCCTTTAAATCAGACTCTGTATCAAGCTTTATATGAAGATTAAGTATTAGCTAGAAAATTAAACAACACAACAAAAACCAAAAACAGAGACGACATCTTGATTAAATGAAAAAACAGGGATAATATTTCTTATAAGTCTTTTCACAAATTGCAACCTCCTTAAAGAATAGATATAAATTTTTTCCCCTACACAGACTGCTACTTAAACTTGAGTTCAACAAATCTCTAATATTTAAGATCTATTGTGTTTTATAGTTTCACATTATAGCAATGCTTTTCTAACACAGAATCAAAGTGATCTTGTTTTAACAAAAAAAGAGGGATTATTTTGTACATTCTAACAATCAGGGCAGGTAATACTATTTTAAAAAACTTTTAAAAAGTCTTCATATTTAAAAATTCCCTGATGAAAGTAATTGCTATAAAAATTACAAAAAGGAAAATGTAAGTATGAGCAGAAGAGTTTTTCAAATGATGTGAAAAATGAAGCATTAGAAAAACAAAAGGTGTGTATTACAGAAATAAAAATCCCAAGCATATTATTAACATGAAAAGTCTAAAAGCAATCTAAATCATACACCTCCTCATGCCAGAAGGGCACTACCATGATTCTCAAAATGTATCTGAAAAAGTAGGTCTGTAGATGGAGGTTAAAAAATAACTTGGGAGTATTTTGATCACTTACTCAGGCCTTTTGATCCCATGTCGTCAGGGATCTCCTGTAGAGAGTAGTTCCCAGAGAGCAAGCAATAAAAAGATAATCAAAGAAAATAGTTGTCAGTAATGCATAAAATTGGTGCTACAGTAAGAGACAGTTCCAAGACCATTACAGGTACACATAGCTTTCAGAGCATTTTTGTAGATTTCTGAAAGTTTGAAATAAGCTAGCAGCTAAATGTAATCTAAAAGGATGAAAGTTCTATCTTAGAGGCTGATTAAGGTAGAGCAGCAAAATTTGAGACTACTTATATTATAAAAGTAAAATTCAGACTGTGTACAGATAGGAAAAAAAAAGTATAAAATGGAATGATTCCAGGTGTTCTATTTATCAAAGACTGCCAATACTATACCTAGAAATCACTAAGTAGCTTCCCAAGTATCCATATTTTTCCTCTAAAATATTCTTTGAGAGAATATTAAGTATTATAAGAACGCTTACATCAAATAATTCTATTTTAAACACATAGTTTAAAAATACTGTTTACTTTAAATTAAGAATTCTTAAGGTACCAGAAAAAGTTAAGATTGGTATACAAATTAATTTATGCCTATTAAGTTGCCCCTGGTTAAGACAATTAGTAACCTGTTGCAGCTCTTGAAACTGTCTCCATGGTAACAACCAACTGCAGGGCAGTAGGTCCCTCTACATTTATTTTCACAGTTGACCACTGGATCCACATACTTACGGTCAGCATCACTTGTTTCCTGCTCACTCTGGTCCTTGTTCTTGTAGAAGGGGAATTTTCGGGAAAAGAGGTTCTTTTTACGCTTGTCATTGAATGACTGCTGAAGAAGAGAAGGAGGGGCAAAACAAAGGGATGTCTACTGTCTGTGTGTACAAAGGCCCAGCCTAGTAGCTCTGTGGAAGCTGACTCTTGTGACCACAGTGTGCAGTTTGTATATAAATTTTACTTAATCATATATAAATTGAATTTCTAATTTTGTATTAACTTCTCTAATTGTTTTACAGTGGAAAATACTGAAAATTTAAAGAGTGTTAATTCAGTAATACCTAAAAATAAAGAATAAGTGCTACTTGATATAAAATGGAAGAGTAAATCTGATTAGCTACTACTATAGTATAAACCAAGTTAACATCCATTCAATCGATATTTTTCTAGATTTCCAGAAGCTAGGTGTTGCTCTATAGCAAAAGCTGTTTCAAATGTTTACTTTAGCTGTTCAAATATTTGTTTGAATTAGGTAATAAATTTTCCTTTTGCTTGAGCCCATTCCCCACCCCTTTATTTTTTTTTGGTATGGCTCCAGCAAACTAACAAAAACTACTACTAAAAAAGAAAGCCAAAACAACTGTGAAAGTTACCAGTT
>NW_011888795.1:87120-99616 GCF_000151845.1 Pteropus vampyrus
GATTTTTCCTGAGTTTTCATGTTATAAGATGCTATCATTATTCTTAAGTATACTGACACCAGGCAGTATGTTTTTAGCATGCCTGTATTTTTAAGCATGTAAGGCCAGGTGATTAAGGTGCTGAAGTAGATTAAAGTGACTCATTTCAAATTCTATTACCTTTACAAAAACAAGGTTAAATTTTCATTTTTATCTTTTCATGTCAATAATTCCAGATTAAAGTTCATAGTCAAGCATATTGCCTTGATTTCAATCTTAAAATTTGAAAGTTCAAATACCTCTAAGAAGAAGTTGAAAATTAAGTTGATTAGTAAAAAAAAAAGTGGAGAACTCTGGGCTTATAATTATTTTATAAACTGTCAAGTAGCATTATTTAAATAAAAACAAGTTTCAATAGAGAAAATTTTATGGTAATCTAATTTAGGGAAGGACTAAATTTTTTGTTCATGATAATCACTGCTTTTGAATTTAGTAATAATTTTTATATCTGATAAAATTAATATTTTAAATAAAAGATTATTTACCCTTTCTACTGCATATATAGTGGTCAGAGTCAGTTTCACAGCAAACAACCGAAAGAAACATGAAATTTAAAATGTTTGATTTCTGATATCTTTGCAGTTAGCCAGAATGAGATATCATAAAGATATCATAATGTGGGACAGAAAGAAATGCTTGTTAGTTAAGTACTGTATTAATTGTATTACATTTAACACCATCCAGGTGAAGAATTTATTAAAAGTAAAATAGCACAAGCAAACAAGACAAAAATGTGTAGGGAAAACATAAAACTGGAGAAACAAATTACCCCAGTTTCTCTATATTTCCAGTACAAAATACGCTGTTTAATTACTTATTGTTATTAATGCTATATTGCAAGAGACAGTGTAACAAATATAAGAACTGATAAAATATCACACATTTGATATATATTAAATATCTGAATATATCATTTCCATAGGTATTTCAATATAGTTAAATGAATGTTAAAAATATTAATGAGAAACTGAAATGTTACAAGTCTGTAGTGGAATTAAAGTCCATAAACCACCAACCACCATATAAAGAAAGGAAAAGAAAAACTTAGAATGGGAAATAGTGTTATAGAAAGAAATGCAGTTCTGTATCAATGGCAAGCGTATTTTTTACCCCACTCAGTATCATGCATTCTTTTGGTGCTGTGTTAGAACACAGTGACTGTTTGTAAAGTTGGTTACAGTCAACTAACAAGACTAAGATTTAAATATGTCGTTAATTCAGTTAACTTCTTACAGTATGAAAGGAAAGTTACAACATGCAACTCTTTTTCAATACATTGACAGTGTATTTTACGAAATTATTTTAAAAAACATACATAAAATAAGCACAAAAAGCATTGTATATATTTCAAATCCTGAGCATTTACTTGGGATTTTTTTCCTCCCCCAATTTTTTATTTTAAATATTGCTTCAGAACACGATATATAATTTTGTATTTTCTGAAAGCTACAAGTTAATTTTAAAGAATTTATTATCTCTAAAATAATTGAATGCATTATATGATTTACTCAGATTTAATTTCTTTGATCAAGGATCATATTTCCTATCTTTAAAATTTTAAAGTTTTAAGTCTGAGTGCTTAGTGATAGCAGAGATGTACTAAAATAGGGTTAATTTATTTGCTGAGTTAACATTCTCTATTCATTTGAAATAAGATCAAAAGATGTGCAAAAGTTTTGCTTTAGATTAAAAAACCCAGCAAAACACAAAACATTGCTACTAATAGTATTTCAACATAATGTGTGTTCAGCTCTTTCTTCAGGCTTTTTGCTAAAATATTCCATTGCAAGAATTACAAACATAGTGCAAGACAAAGTCTGTAAGATCTCTTTCATCTACTGACATCCATTTTAAGCAGGACTTAAAAGTAAATGAAAACAAAAACACATCTAAAATATATATGAAAGAATTTCAATATATTTCTTGACCATTTACCAACTCTTCCTCCTGACTGTCCTTTCCTTTATTCCCTCAAAATAAAAATTTGTATTCATTCAAACATTTAAAACATGGATTCCATTGATTAAATTAGAGATAAAGGGGAAAATGAACAAGGAAATTTCCATGAATTCACTTGAAAAAAACCCATCAACTGACATTATGACTTAGTTAATAATTTGGGGGGAGCCTATTTTCTCAGAAGATTCATTAAGTTAGCTATCATGACTAATATTTGGTGACCCAAGTTTCTAATTGAAGTTCTGCATGAAGGCTGACTTCGTTTCAACTGACCAAAAGTATGTTGTTAAGAATCTATCAAATGACAGTTTTGATAATTTGGCAAGGTCTGTGAAATGGGTGCTTCAATAAATTGCTTATTTTAATATTTTCTATTGTAAAGCACCATAGCGAGAGCTGCTCATAGTAATTCTTATGGCAAAATCTTTTTCATTTTAATAATGTAGCTCAATAAGAATTATGAAAATGCCTATTATCCTTAATTAATAATTTCTAGAAATAAGAGATTTCATATACTCACCCCTTTATCGCCTCTTGTTTTAGAATTGAATTTCACTGTTTTTAATCGGGCTCGTTCTTTCTTCTCAACCCTGTCAAAGTACACAATATTATATTTTAGGTATACCAAAAACATCTAAGGATCTAACTACAAATCATTAGAACTGATACTTTGATATGGGGCATTTTCATATTCTAAAACCTATGAAAGTAATCTAGGTTTGCATCCTAAAATTAATTAAAACTTCTGAAAAATGAAATATAAGGCTCATTTTATTATGAAAAAAACTTTGTGAAGTATGAAAATACAGTACATATATGTGTACTTATATATGCACTCAACTCCATAATTATTCTGAAATTATTATAAGGCACCACTTCTGAGTTTAGTAATTTTCCAGGTTTTGTTCTTTTGTTTATTAGGTTGGCATGGAACACATATGCTAAAAAGTAAACATGCGAGAGAGAAAGCAAATGGGGCAAAACGTCAGCAATTGGTGAAAGTAGGTGAAGGATATGTGGGTGTTCCTTGTATTATTCTTGCATTTCTCTTGTACTTATTTTTCTATATCTCTAAAAATTAAAAAATAAAAAGGTGACAAATAAAAAAAAATTAAGCTTAACTCCAATAATATATTTGTGTAAATATATAAAGTTACCATTTATAGTGTACGAAATAGTTTTAAAGTATTTTTGGAAGGATATACAAGAACTGGTAACCTTAGTTATCCCTATGAAGGTGAATGGTTGCCTGGGGAACAAGGTTAAGAGTTTGCATAGCTTTCAGATCTTCTGAATTTTGAATCTTGTTAAAGTATTACCTATTCAAAAATGCCTATGAATTAATGCATTTTCTTTATTTTTTAAATTTATTATGTAGCTATATAGTTTTACTATGGGATAGTAAAAAAAAAAAAAACTTTTAACAGTCATGGATTTAGAACTTGTATTTCTTATTATTCCAGAGCAATCCTGAAGATCCATAACATGAATAATAATTTATAATTTTGCTTAGACATTGAGGGCACTGCAAAACTAACATTTAGTGAGTGAACATTTACAACTCAAAATGGCTTTGCTTTCTAATCATTATCTTATTCACTCGATAGCTGAGTGACTTAAATTGTGTTTATTTGTAAATACTGTTCCTGAAAGAAAGCTAAGCATTGTAGGAACTACAATTTCTTGTGCTATTATCAGAAGTAGTCTAAGAAAGAGTTCTATTTAAGAAAATATACGTTTTAAATACATTCAAGAATGAAATAGCATAATTATTTGTGATTTCATACTGTATTTTATGGGAGAAAAATCATATTCTATAATGTTACTCATGAATTTGGGGATTTGGAGTAATCCTAAGATATAGCTCTTATATCACTTATGGCTTTAAAAACCAATCTTATAAAATTTTTATAGAAAATGAAAAAAAATCTCTTTTCACCTAAGTCAGCTGTATTTCTCATTTGTTGCAGGCATATATAAAAAAAGCCTTTGCAAGATTAGGAGGCTCCAAGGGGTAAGATAATTTTTATAAACTCTGTTCTTGATATTTAAGATGTGAGGTTTTTACTGACTGAACGAGACACAGAGAAAACATTTCTGAATTTGAAGGAGACTATATTACATTCCACGAAAAAAGTAATGCTGAGGGCTACATTACTAAAAGAGGAGTTGCCACCAAATATAAGATCTAATCAAATAGCTGGATCTTGCTAAATATAAATCTAGACAACAACAGACATAAATTCCAAAACCGTAACTACAAATCTTTGTAATACTTTAATATTCTACTCTTCAACTTCTACTAACACATATGTAAGTGTATATAGGTAGAAGTCTAAAATAGGTATATGATTTGGCATAATTATTAATTTTAGAGGCTTTACAAAACAAGTATAAATCCAACTCATAAGAAAAAAAGACAAGTTTATAACATCATAAGCTTGACCTAAAGTGAATTAACCAGCTATAATAAACATTAATGTCTCATTAATAATTTTTGCTGGCTATCTTAAAACCTAGAAAAAGATTTGCCTGAATCAGATCTCATAAATAAACTACTTTGGGGGAATAATAATATCCCCCTTTTCCACAAAAGTAGAGACATTTAACTGCATTTCATAGATTTTAGAGGGGTTTTGCTAAGCTGGGATCATTCTTTTTAAAGACAATCTGCACTTAAACACTTTTGCCACTAGATGGTAAGTATGCACCAATGAATCACTACAATAAATGGTTAAAAGTTGAGGAAAGACAGTGAATGTATTGATAGTTCTAAATTAAGCAAGAAAAGAGAGATGTGAAGCATATTACCAGATATTTCTAAATATTCTGCATTTATTTACAATGCTTTCATTTTTTTCTAGGACTAAACGAGGTAATTCATATAATCAACAAAAGCCCTGAAAATTTAGGTTTTATCATCACTTACATGGGAAAACTACAGAGGCATTTATTTCCCTCTCCCTCCACTGACAAGAGATATATGGCAGTGACTTAAAATACACTTATTTTGTTTTTAGCAACTAGTACTTGAGCTTTAGAGAAATTTCTGTCTGGGAGCATTGTATACTCTAGTTATGTTATAGGTTACAGTATAAATTGAATAAAAATTAAATGGTTATAGAACATGATATGAAAAATCAAGTGTAAAATCATCATGTCAATAAAAGAAATTTAAAGGATGAGTATTTACTTGTTTATAAAGCTCGACTTTCAAGTGGTAAGGCTGTAACAGATTTATATTTACCTGCGTTTACTGGGAATCACCCCAACTTCATCACTCTCACCGTCTGGTGTAACCTGCCTGGCTTGCCACCATTCATCATCAGAAGCATTAATAACATGGAGGATATCTCCAAACTTGAAGTTCAATCCCTGACTGGGAAGGCCACTATCCTTAGTCTTGTCATAATCAAAAAGAGCTCTAGAAAGAAGAAAAAGTCCATTATTTATTACAATGATGTTATAATATTAAACACAGGATTCTGAAAGTGTTTTAATTTGGGTATATAATTAAATGGTATACGACAGTAGGCAAAATAATGCCAAGCTCAATTTTGTACTATATACAAGAAGACAATGAGACAAAAAAAAAAAAAAAGAAAATTAACTTTGTTAATAGTTTATTAGGTATACTACCTTATTTCTCTCAGTATTGTATAAGAAATTCTAAAAATGCTTTTAGTACAATTCAGTAGCAATCTATATTGAATTCCAAAATGAAGACAAATCTAGAGAGTTGCTCTAAATTAATAAACAAAAGTAAATATTAAGAGATTCTCTTCTCCTTTGACTAGACACACTTGGAAAAACCCTATATCAACAGAGTGATTATTTTGCCAGTTAATTATTCCTTTCATTTGTTCACAAAACTAGAGTTAATAGGGTAACAATGATGAAAACTAACTACAGATGACTTTAACAGCTGCCAAATATTTTGGAAAAAATATTGTATTAATGTAGTAATTGAAAATGTTAAAAATATTTTTAAATTGGATAAAAAGAAAATATTGTTTCCTATTTGACTAATTAACATACAATACTTAACAAATTAAATTCTTATATCCAAAGAAGCTCTGTTTGAAAAGGAGTCCAACAATTACATTTATAACACAATTTATTTATTCTTTTGTTCTAATGTGGCAACTGGAAATTAAGATACAGATCGTATTCTTTTTCATGCTACCCAATGTTTAAGAACCTTTCTCTTGAAATAAAACTGAAAAAGGGTGGAATTATTTGATGACTACATGAATAAACTAATTAATGTGAGGATATCTTTAAATGTTTAGTGACTTTTGTTTTCAGTTTTGTTTTCAAATGTGTTCTTCCAAGGTTTTTTCAGGGAAACAGGTGGGACCAAAAGTGGGAAGGCTTAAACATATATTAAAATGTATATAATATATTGGGTTTTATCCAAAGGAAGAATTGTACAGCAGAAAAATAAAGATTACAAATAATATAAATGCCAACTCATTACTTCAACCAATATATTCTGAACTCTAAGGTAGTGTTTTCTACTGGAAAAATATAGCTAACTTCTAATAATACAAAGGTTTGATATAGTCAGTCACTTATTATTTATTTAAAAAGGTAATAAAGTAGATATGGCAAAGATAAAGATGACAAAGATGATGAGGATACAAATAAACATAACATAAAATAGAAAATAAAGTACGTTAAGTAGAACAAATGCCGAAAGATTCATAAAAGAGAAAATGTTACATTGTAACACTTATCATAAATTAATCTTTTGAATTATAAAAGTAATATAACTATATAATTGATGAGCAATGGAGAAAAGAAATCACTCCAACCTCTACTCACTATGCTAGCATTTAGGCTTTGTCTTTCAATATATTTGATTCATTAGAAAAAGGAACCCATGGAATACTTATGTGAGTTACTGATCATCAGAGTATAATGAACACTATTAATCTACTATCCAACGAAAGATTATATACAAAACTTTTATCAGTAATTCATGTTTACTTATATATTTTTTTCCCTTGATCCTGATTCCCTCAGACTAAGAGTAAAGCATTATTAGAAGGTAACCACCATTTTGAATATAGTGTTTATTATTTCCTTGTCCCTTACCCTTTTTTTTCTGTTGGTTTGGTTTTATCGCATATATGTGAATGACTAAGTAATTATGTACATTTTTACTTGTTTCAGAGCTTTATAAATAGTATCATACTGCATGTTGCCATTTGTAGCCTTGATTTTTTTTATTTTTTACTTTTTATTTAAATACATTTACTAAAAAGAACCGTAAGACTTCTGGCAAGACTGGTTACATGTATCTATTTCTTCTCCATCCAGAAACTCACTTAAAGTGACAAAAAAAAGAGAGACAAATACAAAAGAGAAATGACAACAGGAGAATTGTTCCCAATTCCATAGAAGACAAAAGATTTAGTCTCTGGAGAAATTAAATTTGAAAAGCTCTGGAATATGATAGGGAAGTGGAAGATGCTGGGCTGAAAATAGATGGATTAATAAATCTGCAACACTGAAACTAAAAACTAGTAACCTGGTTTATACTGTAGGCAAGAAATCAAGGATTCTTCTTTAGAGATATTTAATGACATCAAAGAAAGAATGACATGGGGAGCAAGAGGGTAATGAAAAAGTCAATTACCTTCCAGTTAAATTCACCAGCTTCAGTCTCTATTGATAAGACTAGAAAAGTCATTAAACATTTAAAGATATCCTCACACATAAAAAACTAAAGGAAATAAAACCCAAGAAAACAAGCAGACTAGAAAAAAGGAATACAGAGAAAGTAGAGAATTCAAGAAGCAGAAGAAAACGTTAGAGAAACATGAGATATTATGTCCACAAAAATAAAGATGACCCCCCCCAATCCCAATCAAATAACAAGGGGTCCTTGGAAAATAAAGTATGTTAACCTTCTACAATCCCCAAGTTCTCTATTAAGAAGAAGGCAAAATAAAGTCATTTTCAGACATGCTAAGACTCAAAGAGTACCTCCTACACAACTTTTCTCAGGAATTTACTTGAGGATGTACTCTGGCAAAATAAAAGTAAATTGAGAAAGAAGAAAATGTGGAATCTAGGAAACAGACTGACACAGTACAGAACTAAAAGGATTAGGATAATGGCAAAGGCAAGTCCCATGTGAGAACTATACAACAAGTCTAGAGAGCAACTAGTTCGTCCAGATTGGAGGAGAAAGATGGGGGAAAAAATAACCCCAAAAACAAAAAACACCTGAATTGATAAGACCATATGTATGACTATATGTATCATCATATGAAAAACTATATAGAGAGGTTACTGGAAGATAAAGGAAGACACGTAGTAATCTAAGTACATGGAAAATTAAGCAAATGAAAATGAGACAATTTTTAAGTCTAGGAAAAATGAAGCGTTGCAGAAGAAAATAAATGTAGTCATAATATACTGTTTGAGTAATGACAGATATTACTTAGTCACACGACTCTAAATACTATTAATTTTCTTAATGGTGACAGAACTATGTTTGAATTGAGAAGAGGCAGAATGAGTGGTTTGGTATGGGAAAGTTCTCTCTATCAAGGCAGTTAGTCTATAACGTTCAAAGTTGGTAAATTAGAAAACAACAGTATATGTATATTATTTATAAATTTGGAGGTAAAGACATGGGAGTTTGCTAGGAAAATGTAGAATGACTGTTTCTATCAAATGAAATTTGATAGACTGTTGGGAGGTCACACTTATTTTTCATTGTAAGGCTTTTGACAATATAACTTGTAAAAATAAAATATTCTCTAAAAATAAAAAATTAGTAACAAAAAGTGGAGATGACTCAGTAAATGCACCTAAAACAAATATAACCTAATGTTTTGATTTTTATGTGTATTTAATAAATCATATATTAAAAGTAACAGTTGTTCATTATACTAAAATTAGAAAATATAGATAAGAAAATGAAAAAAAAGGAGAGTTTAAACAAAAACCCATTTTCCCACTTTTTATGAATACCTATATATAAAATACTTCTAATAACTTTGGAACAAAAGTGTTTAATAAATATTGCAAGAATTAGTGAAAGGAGAAGAAAATTTTATACATTTAGGATTCCCAGATCGTAGGTAGGGCAGAAGGAATGAAAGTGGTAGAAATAGAACAAGAGAAAAAAGTGAGAAAAGTTTCCTTTTATTATGTCTTATAAAATAAATGCTTTAAGACAATAAGTCATATCATATGTAAACTACAGACTATATGTTTATGCGTACAGATGTATTTATACATATACAAACATATATGAGATACACGTCTATTTTAGGTAACATATATCATCTTTCACCAGAAGAATAAAACATGTTAGCAATAGGCTTCCCAAGAGAATCCAAAGAAATGAGAATATTTATGAAGAATGATATAGATCACTTGTAACAAACACCTAAAGTTAAAATAATAGTAAAGCACTCAGTTAAAGCTCTACTACAAAAAGTATATAGAATAAGTATACAAATAAATAGAATATCTGTATTGTCTTATTAGCCAATGAAATGAAAAAGAATTTATATATTAATGGTATCTAATATTATATTTATGCTGTTACATTAATCTTATGTTATAGAAAAATAATACGTTTGTATTCTCCCAAGTGTTTAAAATGAATGTAGAAATTTCATGAATCTGTACTCTTTACTCAGGCAATTCACATTTTAAGCTATTATTTACATATGTTCTCTTTGCTATTTTGAAAATTGACATGGTAATTAAATGTTACACAAATGGAGAATTATTCTATTATAAAAGAATACAGGTAAATATAAGTGTTGAATGATATGACGCACCAAGCTGCAACAGTGATTCAGTAAAATATCAACTTGATAAATTTCTAGTCTACATATAGCCTTTCTTTTTCATACCATTATTATTCAAGGGGTCGTATAATTTCCATTAATCCAATTATAATAATTTCCAACTCTTGAAAGACATATTTTAGGAAACCAATTATAAAAAAAACATTTCTTGGTTTGCAATATCTATAGTAAAACTAAGTCAGTCATAGTGAAAAACCTGAAAGAACTGAATGCATAAATAAGGACTGTCATAATTAAAAGTAAAAAAATTTACCTGACATAGAGGGATCGTTTCTGGCTAGTTCGAAGAGAACCTGATCCTGAACTAATGCTACTATTCATCATCTGCTCCCGTAAGTCATGTATTTTGGCTTCGAAACGACTGTATTCTGATGGAAGAAAAAGAGAAATGAATTTATATTTTATATTCTAAAAAGTTACTTAAGGTATTAAATATGTAAGCTGTTCTATAAGTGTAATTGATTAAATGTGGTTAGAACCTTAAGAGAGTAATCTGTATTAGATTTTGCCCAATATGCAAATTTCAAAAAAAAAAAAAATTAATAATCCTTTAAATGTACCATAAATTATTATTGGTTGAATTAGAATTTTCTCACATGCTATTTTAAAGTTCATATCACATTTAATCAATTAAGACAATTTCCATGCATCAAATAGCAGTATCTAATCTTATATTACTAATTTGACTATACATTAAAAAAATTAAAAATCAGGATTGCGATTTTTATATTTAAAAAAAGAAACCTATAATAATTTAAAATAGATGCTTTGTTTACTTTTTCCTTGTGAGGATATGAGTCAATCTTATATTCTTAAATCAGAATTTTTGCAGGGTCAATACATCTGGGGAAATACGCCTTAAAAAACTAATGAATGAAATTAAATTTACTTTGACACATTTTATAATTTATAAATTTTCAAAATGCCCAAATAAGACACAAAAGCAGTCTGAGGTAACATTTTATTTAAGATATTCTTATATGAAAAAGTATGATTTTGAAGATGGACTATTTTAAACTATATCATATTAAAAACTACTAAATCTATTAATAACAAAAACCTTAAGCACTTTTTCAAAAACACTGCAATTACATGGTTATACACATTTACACCATTATCTCTATTTATAATAAATATATTATTTTACAATTAGGTCAGATCCCATCAGATTTTCTCATAAAACCAGTCTTGTAGCAAGAGCAAACAACTTGTCTGAGCATTTCTATAGTTGAAGAAGACAGAGTCAAAAGTCAGCATGATTATTGTTGAGATACTCTTCCTTTCACTACAGTAACCTAGTTTGTTTTATGGATACTGAAATTAATTGATTTTGATTCATCAAAAAACTCAAACATTTCAAAGTTCACATTAACATGTAATATTCTTTTATTGTCCTTTAAAATATAATAGAAAATTTAAAGTATAAACATTAGTAGATTGATTAGTATAACATATCCACTACAATTTAACAATTATCAACTAACTCATGTCAAATCTTTAGTCTGTATAGACACAGCTAAGATACAGACAGACTGATGGATGACGATATAGATAAAAATATAAAGTGAATCATGAGTTTATACTGGTTCTTCTAATTAAAAATTAGGACCATTAGGTTTTCAATCCTTTTTATCATGTCTGTATGTACTTTCTTGCATATGAAGAATCCTGGTTCTCAAGACACTGGGGATAACAGAATTAGAGTACTGCATAAGTGTTAATGCTGTCAACTAGATATACACAATATACATTTATGTTCATTTGTTCTTTTTTATTTCCAACTTCAATTTTTAGAAGTTGCTTTTTAAATTTTTCATTGTTTTTATAGGTAGTTAAATAGTTTCAAAGTCAAATCTGTAAGACACGGATATTAAAAAAGATATCTAGCTTCTATTCCTTTTTCCTACCTACTCTGTCCTGGTCATTATATGTAAACATTTAAAGAAAGATTTATTCTTCCACTTTAAAAATATAAGCAGATACATACGTACATGCAAATATATTTTATGGATTCTATATTATTTTCATATATGTATATAATTATGCATATACAATTGTGTGCACATACACACACAAACATATATGTATTGCTTCTCTTTCTTAAATAAACAATAACATATACATTTTTCTAAGTTATTTTACTTAATAATTACAGTAATAGTCTTACTGTAGTAATAGGGCACTCCATAGTTGCATATACAGATGTTCTTCATTCTTTTTTTAAATAGCTATATAGTTCTTTTATTTTTAACCTTTATCTGTTTCTTAAAACAAAATACTGTTAATGGTTAGACTTTGCCTTATTAGCAAATCTGAAAATTGTTTTAACAATGTAGGTGAGTAAACTTTTGATACAAACTGAAGTTGTTTGATCTTAGTTCTACTCATACTGTTTTATGTTTATATATATTCAAGACTGTTATATAAATAGTCTGTGGCAGATTATATTTCCAAAGATGCCTGCACTCTGTATGTTCTTGTACTGTGTAACCTTACCAATTCTCCATCAAGAGGCAAATTTAATCTCTCTCCTTGTATTTGGGCTGGTCTTATCATTTACTTATAAGCAAGTGAACGTGGTAGAAATGATCATATGTGACTTTCAATGTTAAAAGAGGCTGTGAAACTTTTGCCTGGTTCTTTTGGGATGCTTGTTC
>NW_011888795.1:100116-117797 GCF_000151845.1 Pteropus vampyrus
TATAAAGATAAACACAGAAATATAAAACTAAAGTTTGTTCTTTTGTTCTGATAATAATCTTTTGTTTGGGTTTTGGCCCCCTACTATGAACAATCTCCCTAGATCTGATTTGAAATATTATTCTTTAAAAACTTTAAAGCAATCGGAAAGCTTATTCTATTTTCATATTATCTTCATATTCTCTCATTTCCTGAAAACTTGTCCTTTAAAATATAATTGAAAATTTAAAGTATTTTAACCAAGTTGTCGGAGCATACAGTCTTTTCATATTATATACTCTCTTCCTAATAACTCTCTTAATTACTATCCCATCATTTTGGGTGTCTGAAGTTTGTTCTTTCTCTTCAAGAAGAGTTTATATGAATAATATCACCCTAATTCTTTTCTGATACATTTGATCGCAGCCTTGATATGTGAAAGTCTGATTCAGTTTCTTTCTTTGATTTTTTGAGTATGTTGACTCCATTGTCTCCTTTAAACCACTGCTGATGAAGTTCCGATGACCACATCATTTTCTTCCCTTTATAAAGGGCATTTTTGGGGGGCATGAAATTCCACTATTTTTTTTTTTCTTTTTAATTCCAGTAATTTTATTGGAATATTTCTAAGTTCTAGTTATCACCTTAGGCACATGGAATGTCCTTTTGATATGTAGTTTGAAAATAACATTTTTTTTAATTTTAGAAAAATTTTCTTATTTTAGTATTTGTTCTGTTGCATTGTTTTGGTTGTTCTTCTATGAGACTCCTATTATATGTATCTTGAATATTCTTTACCTACTTTCTACATCTGTCACTCTCGTCCTTTTTTATTCTTAATTTCTTTTTCTAAAATATTGAAATCACAAACCTTTTTCCTAAACTATTTGAGAGTAACTTGCTACCTTGATGTCTTGACATCTTTCAATATTTCAGTGTATATTTCCTACAAATAAAGATATTTTCTTATATAACCACAAAACCATCAAAATCAAGAAAGTAACATTAATTCCTTACTATCTTCCAATGCTCACATTCCACTGAAATTTCCCCAATAATGTCCTTTGTAACAAAAGGATCTAGTTTGAAATCATTAGTTATCTTATCTGTGCATGTGAGCATTTAGCTGTCATATCTCCTTTAGTCAAGGCAGTTCTTTAGTCTTTCCTTTACTTGGTAATCTTGATACTACTGAAGATTACAGGTCAATTGTTTTGTAGAATGTCTCTCACTTTAGATTTGTCTGATATTTCCACATTAAATCCAGATTATGCAACTTTGACAGGAATATTACAGAAGATATGTTATGTTCTTTCCAGTGCACTCTTTCAGGTGCTTTATAATATTGATATCTCCCATTACTAATATTACTAACTTTTGGTACTTGATGAAGTTTGTGTCTGCCAGGTTTCTCTACAGTAAAATTCCACTTTTTCCCTTTGCAAATAATAAGTTACTGAAACCATGTACACTTCTCTACTCTAATCAAACTTTCAATTAACTCATTTATTTATGTTAGCAAAGACTCATGATATCCTAATTTATTCAGTGGATTATAATTATCATAATTACTATTGGTATTATTATCATCAATTTGATGCAAATTGATTTGGTCAGTGAAAACTCCTTCAAACTGGATTCTGTGTCCTTTTGACATGTCTCCATCATTACTTCCTTGCTTCCTGACACAAAATATTACAGAATAATTTGGGATATTCTCTACCCCACTCTTGGAACCAGCCATTTATCCAAACAGCCTTTGTAATTTTGGTGGAAAATAGTATAATTAGAAGCCAAGATCTGAGTATTAGGTGTTCTTATTGCTAATGGACTGGCACTGAGCCCAGGCCCTCTAAGTGGATAGAGCTAGGGAATTTTATTTATATATATGTAAATAAATTTTATTTATTAATATATAAATTTTATTATATATTAGACACATTTGTAACTGTTTATATCAATTGAAAATCATATGTTCATACCAATTTCTCCAATTCTAGTATTATAGAATTTATATAGTTTTCTCCCTTTCCATATTTGTAATTGTCTTCTCCAACAACGAAAATTATGGATAACATTACTCTTAGCATACCTATTCAGGTGATCAATCTCTTTGTATGTATCTGTTTCTACTACCATTCACTTCCCTGATTGAGTTCTGACCAGTCCCATGTGTAATCTCCTCACTCAGCCCAGGCTTTGACTCCTCACACCAGGAAAGTGCCCTGTGTGGAAGCCCTTAGTTGTCTCTAACCTCCCTGGCCTTGCAATGCAAGATAAATACCTTGCTGTGCTCCATCTAATGACTTTAGGACTGAACTGATCAGGATGTGGAAGGGAAAGAGCTCTTTATTTTTGATTTTTCAAAATTTCCTCTTTTTCATCTACTTGCTTTATGGACATATCATGCTCCTTCTAGTTAAACTTAATTTTTTATGTTAAGATTTTCATTTCTAATAATTTTGAATAATAATCAACTCATTTATGTTGTTCTTTCATATATTCCATCGTTTTTCTTGAACTTGTTTTGAAATATTAGGTTATACTTTTCATTTGTTTTGTGGGCAGGTTTTCCTGGCATACATTCCTTGTCTGTGGAAACAATAGTATCACAGACCTGTGATGCTTTTAAGAAGATGTTCATTATATTTTATGTAGCATTATTAGCTGTTTCCAGCGATTTTGCTATTCTGATAACAGAACCTACTGATTTAAAAAATTCTACATTTTAGAAACTTAAAACTTTCTATAAAAAGAAGACATGACTTTTTATAGTGAGGCAGAAAAATATTCTTTCTTAAGTAACTAAGTTATTACAAAGCTGTTAAAAAAAAGTCTTAAAGAAGGGCCATGTTGAGACCCCTGAAGTAGAAGCCTCACAGTGTCCCTGGCTTCACTTTTCCTTGCCCTATAGCTTAACAATAGATTGTCCTCAGTTGCTTGACTCAGAGTTTGGAACATCCCCTGGCATAGAAAGTTGCCCTGAAATTTATGATTAATGCCCTTCTGCTTGCTATTAACAGTCCTTTTGGCCTAGCATTCTTTCCAGACTGCTCTCATCTTTGTTCCTGGGTTGCTATGTCACTGGAGGACTGCATTGCTAGAGGAATGGCTCCGTGTAGCCCCTAGAAAAATGCCCAGATTTTCCCTTAAATACCATAAGCCCGACTGAGAAGACAAGGCAGTTTTTGAAGGTGTTAACCTGCTGCCTCTCAGATCATCAGTGCTCTGACAATAAATGCTTATTCTAAACAACTCAACTCCTGTGTTGGTTTATTGGCTGAGTGGCAAAGGCAGCACGAACCCTGGACTAGTTGCCCTCCGGTTTTAGTCTCAGATATTCAACATTTAAGATATTGGAGAGCTAGGTCGATTCCTGATAATTGCTTAATTTATGCCTTATTTTGTTCACTTTAATTAGATTTTTGTATTTATTTTCTTTACTATTAACAATTTCTCATAACCATTTGTCTTAACTGTTCAGAACGTACTTCAACAATTTCCTCAAAGTTACTTTTCCTTTAAATTTCCCATTTCATTTAACTAGCTATGTTTCCAATCTTTTCCTTTTGTTTCAATCAATTCATACTTTTTAGCTCTATCAATTTCCATCTTATGCCCATCCTGTATATGTTTTCTTATATTTTATTGTGAGAAAGAGTTTCATTTCTTTTTTCAGTTAAGTCTTTTGCAACCCTCTCCTAGAAATCACATCATAACCGATTTCAGGAAAACTATCATTGGGAGAGATCTAAATGTTACATAGGACATTTTCTTCATTTCAGCATTTTGGAAATTCTTGAACCAAACTATATTTCTTGTCATGAAATATACTGGGAGTCTCTGAACTGCTGGGCTAAGTAATATGTGCATGCTTATAAGGAGAGATAATGTTTAATAGCTGATTTTCTATATTTTATTCACATTTTCAACTTCTTTGTTTTCACTCCCACACTAGAAGTGAAAAGATAAAAGAAAGCTGGAGAGGAGAGTGAGGAGAAACTGTACCTCCCCCAATCTCTTTTAAACTTTCGATCTCAACTATGAAGAATAAAACTAATTTACACTCTATAATGAAATATATTAATTAAACACAAAGCTAATACGTGAGAGCAACGACTCTTGGAGAATGAATATTAAAACTAGTCTAGAGAAGAAAAGGGGAAATTTTTTGAGTAAGAAGGCAGGCTGGTTGTTTTAACTGGTAGAAAAAGGTGGAAAGCTATGGGAAGAAAAGAGACTAAAATTTTTTTAATTAGGAAGCTGCTACAGAAAATCACTGAAAGAGTTGACAAATGCCTGCAAAGAAATATCACTAGTCCAGCACAACCTCTCCATTCAGTCTCCACCTCTCCTCTCTTTTGGTTGTTAACCAGAAATAATAATGGAAATAAAATGAGGAGACTGGGGTTAAAATTCTACCTCTGCAACTCAGATTTAAATTAAAGCCCTGAAACTCAGAAAAGTTAAGTGGCTCTGGCCAAATCTCTCAACTTTTCTAGACTACAGTTTAGTTACTTGAAAATTAGAGATAACAATACCCATCTCAAAGCCTTTTTCCTTTGAAAACAAAGTACCTCACCGATTTAAGATATAACAATGGGAAAGAGAAAATAAGTTTAATATACGTTTAATTCCTTCTCTTTTATCTTTCTTTTATAATATCATTGCAATATAATTCCCTGAACCAAAAACAGAGATCTAAGGTCTGAAAGTTGGTGTAGTATACCTGAGGAACAACGAAAGAAAATATCTGAGGTTAGGGCTTTTTATAAAGGGAGTCAGCTTTAGTGTACGGTTGAGAGAGTGAGTTTAGGGTGTGGGGAACCACTTGGAACCTCAGAGCTGTCATAAAGATTATTTTAAGCTAAAGACATTGAAGATTCAACGAACGCAAGGAAAAAAAAAGCCTTCTCAGAGCTTCCCTTATCCGACTAAAAGCAGCTACCTCTGGGAAATAGGGCTATCATAGATCCCCTCTCTTGGGGAGTTTTATAGTCCTTAAGTAGATGGAGAGATCACACATAACTTATATAGACAAACATTATCACAAACTTCCTCCTAAAAATCCATTTGTCTCACTTAAATAAGAAACCTATTTATTTTTCCCACAGAACGCTTTTCTTCCCACTCCCTTTTCCATACAAAATTAGGTAATAAGCATTAAACGTTAACCATTTAATGAGCTAGTGACTTCTTTTGTTGGCTCCCTGCATGCATACAAAATAAACTCATTTCTCCTGTTAATCTGTCTTTTGTTTAATTTACAGGCCACATCCATTAAATAAAAGGATAAAGTTTTCCCTCAGTAAGGGGCTACAAGAAATCTTAACCACTTAACTAGCAAGTTACTTAAGCTTTTTATGCCTTACTCAACTATAATGTAAAATGGGGGATAACAGTGCCTACCTTATAGGGTTTTATGGGAATTAGAGGTAATAAATGTTAACATGGTTAGTACCATGCCTGGCACACAATTTTTGTTATTATATTTATATTTTATTATCCAATTCATAAGAGACTCTTGAACTTTAGAGCAGGAATTAGTTGCTAAAATTTTGTAACTTCTGAATATGGAGTAAAAAAGTAGCCTTATAATTCCAGTGCCCATATTTATTACTGATTATAATTTTCCCCAGAATAATGAGCAGTAAGCTCTAAAAAGTAAATTGTTTCTTATCGCTGGAGTTACCAAAACTGAGGGGAGTTAGAAGATAAAGTCTCTTTAAATGTTATTTTTTCATACTTAGAATCTAAGTAATAAAAGTTCAAAGTATACAAGCTGAAAAACCCAAAATAGCATTTTATGTAAGACTAATAGGCAAGTTACAGATCCTAAAAGATAAAAACTTAACTCCTACCAAAAGCTTACCTCTTTGCTCTTTTTCTGTCTGTATGTCAGATTATCAATGAAGCAGAGAATCCCAAGGGATTCATCATTAGTAAAGTGAATACTAACTGCAAGAAGATGATTCATTATCAGAGTGTCAAGCGACTCTTTTTATATTTCTTAAAATGACCAGCTCACTGAGAAAGAAAATCTGAGTCTTATCTTCAACTTATATCCTTGGCCCTCAGAGTAGTTACATACTAATGATGTGGAATATGTTTTTATAAAAAAGTGCTGTACAACAAAAATATATTTGTTAATTAAAAACACATAATTAATATTAAAATATAACATAAAACTATAGTGTCACTGTCTAATAAACAAACATTACATATGCAGCAATATAGCAAGGAGGACAGGTGAGTTTTCAAAGCACCCAAAACATGCTTTTAAATTTTAACTCTCCTATCTTTGTTCTTCCATTATTCTTTACCTAGAATGTCATTTCTTCTCTCTGCCCATCTATATCTTATCTATTCTTTAGGTTGTCAGTTAAGCCTCAATCCTACTCTACGGCATCTTTTCTCATGCTAGGCAATATAATTTACCTCTTCTTGAATTCCTAAGGCAATGTTTGTCTTCTTCTGTGCTCTGTTGGTACTTAAACCCTTGTGTTAGGCAATGGTACCACAGCTGTTGTAAAAAGATTACAGTATACAACATTGCCAGACTAAGCACTCAACAAAGTATTCCCAGTGGAAGAATCCAGATTTTGAAGTCAAGAGACTTAGTACTGAATCCTAGCTATTACTAGCTTTGTTATCTGAGTTTATTTCATCATCTGTATGTAGGAATATAGTTACATTATTTGATAAGGCCCAAAAGCAAGGCTTAAATAAATAATAAACAAATAGGCACCGAAATAAACATGAAATTATTAATCCTGTTTTGTGCTATAAAGGAAAAATATCACAGTGCTATGAGAAATGGAGAAGGAGCCGGCCATATAAGAATAGGGAAAAAGAAATTTTAAGGAAGAACAAAATGAGCAGAGAATTAGGAAAGTATCTGGTGCAATCAAGGGTCTGAAAGGAGTCCTGTATGGTTAGACTTAAGGAGCAGAACCAAGTGAAGTACAGGTACTGCGCTGTGCTCAATCACACAGGGCCTTGCAGGCTCTATTTACAGGGTTTGGATTTTATCCACAGTATGATGGGAAATATTTTAAACAGAAAATTATACAATCCAATCTCTGTATTTAAAAAATATCATTTTGGGTAAGGAACAGAGAATAGATTAGAGAAAATCAAGAAAGAAATGAGGAGAACTTGTTAGAGGCTATTAGAATAGTTCAGGAAAGAGAACAGGGTGGCTTTGGTTAGGGTAGTGACCATAACACAGATGTTGAGAAAGGAGTGGGAGGTGAAGGATGACTTCTAGACTGTGGCTTAAGCACCGTTTACAGAGACAGTAAAAGAACTGTTTCAGATATGTTCAATTTCAAACACTAGGGAGAAATACAGCCGGAGAAATCAAATAGGAAATTAAGTCTGGTGTTCAGGGGATGTTCAGAAAGAAGATATAAGAGTAATGAACATAAAGGTTTAAGCTCGAAATATAATGCAAATTCTCCTTGATATAAAAATGCCTCCATCAAGTCTAGAATAGTTTAAAGTTTTGGATAATCTAGAAAAAAACAATCAGAAAAGTTTATGAGAAATATAGAAATCATAAAAAAGAACAAAAGAAAGAAAAAAAAGAGTATAAGCACAGAGAAAGGTAATCTGAAAGGTAAATTCCTGGGCCCATTCAATAACTATCCTGGGAAAAGGGTAGCCCACTCCTGCCAACAATCAGTGGCAAGTATATCTAGTGCATAAATGGGTACCTTCGGTTAGTTAGGAGCTACTAAATATAAAAATGGTAAAATTAAATAACTATCCTCGTTCTGGTCTGTGTTCACCAAGCATTAGAGAGCAGTTCTTCCTTCCATTGATCAATTTTTACCCCCTTATTAATATCAATATTTTTACCCGGATCCCAGATTTTTTCTTGATAAACATTAACTAGAATATGTCTGAATTTTTACCATTCTAAGTAAATTTTCTATCATGCTGTGTCTTTTCAATATAAAGATTCACGTCTTTTTAATTCAGGGGTGTTTTCTTGAATGTATTATGATTTCAAACATTGACTTTCTTCTTTTAAAATTTTTTTTTTCATAAAGTCTAAAATTATGTATATGTTGCATATATATAATTGCCTGTCTTCTATTGCTAATATTATCTCTTTCACCTTTCAAAATCCTTTTTGTTTGTTTCATCTCATTTAATTTTACTACTGTATCCTTTATGTTTCCTATTGATTTTTCTACAGTGTCTCTTTGCCTTTGTGGTCCAATTTAAAACACTTGTTTGCCTTCTTCTTTCCTGGGTTCTGTTAATTCAAAATTAAACTCTTCCGGTTGTTAAGCCATCTTTGCCTACATCTATTCTTACATTTCTACTTTGTGGTCTTCTTTCAAAGACGTGAATGTACAAATTGTTAAAAACATTAAGATCAAATTTTCATCGAATTTGTGTCAATTTGTATGTGTGTGCATGTGCGTGTGACTAACCTTTACTTGTTGCTAAGTTTTGCTGTCTGTTTCTACATTTTCTTATTAATATCTTTGCATGAATACCAGGCCAGTTACTTTCAAATTACTTATTATTTATGAGTTAGATTTTGCTGGACAAGTTTTAGGCTGGACCAGAAAGTTTTGGAATCCAGAGTGATGGAAGCACAGGTTCTTTACAGTCTTTAAAACCAAAAGACTGTCACATTATATGATGCTATGAAGACAGACTGCTTTATCCAAATATGCGTTCTCCACTTCTTTACACCAAACCACGTCGAGAATGAGTTGTGCTCTAGCCTGCTGACTCCAATTCCCATGAGGCTTGCCATAAACAGGGATAATGTTTTCATACCTCAAAAACAAGCCCCTCACCTTCAGGAAGTTCAATTTTCTGTTATATTCTAAGTTCTGCCACCACTGAATATTTTCAACCTCTCATGTGTTTTTATTCTTTCCCTCTTTCCTTGTGGCTTCTGTCAGATCTCAAGCTGCTTAAGTAACCTTTGCCTATATTTTGTTGTCCAGGTATTATCTGTCTTCTTAGTTTGCTTAATGTGAGATGGAGTTGTATGGGTAGCAGAAGTATGTGTAGTGTATGTTTTATTTTCCTTGCTGCTTTTGTGAGTTTTCTGGGGGAGGTCAGGGAGCAGATACTGACTTACCCTTAATCATACCTAAATTTCTTATAAACATACAAATGGGAAGCTTCCTATAATACTAAACAACCAGTGATTACAACTAGGCTTCCATATAGTATACCTATAGGGCAAGAATGTGTTGGCCAGAAGATAAAAGTATGTCAGTTTTATTTCTTACAAAAATTAATAAATTGGCATTCTGACTTCATATATTAGTCCCTATTTGTTTGGGTACTGTGAATTTATTTGGCGTTGACCTCTTACGTAAATGAATTTATCCTTGTTCAGTTACTAAACCCAAACTGCTGAGGTTTATAAGACTACATATTATGAAATAGCAAGCAATGCTCAATACACTATTTTGATCCTCTAAAACACGTATTAGGTTCTGTTACAAAAATAAATTACACGCTAAGAAAATAATAATAAATGTAACAATTGCTAAATTATAGAATGTTTCACTTGATTCCTTTACTCACATTATTCTTCTTGGCTCCTTTACTCACATCATTCCTTCCTCCTTCGATTTGCTGTTTATGAACATTAACCAGGATGCTATGTATTCCTTTGGGTGTTTAAGCTTTTTAAATTCCACTGAGGTTTTATCGAAGTGGTTATGTTGATGTACACTAGAGTCTTATATATGTTTAAATGGCATGAACTCAAATTTTCCATTACCATCTTCTTCTCCCTAGGAACTTAGTAAGGTCATGTCCATGATACTTTGCTATCTAGAAACACACTGCAACTCAAACTTATATTCTTTCTCTTTATTTTAAATAGCAATAGAGGCTATTAGAAACATATCTTAAACCCTGGTATTAATAAATATAATCTAGTTCAAAAGTGAGAACATATACTAGGAATAATATATCAGAACAAAACATAAAAAAGAAAGTTAAGTTTAGAAAGCTGAACATTATTAAGAGGCATGTCTAAAAACTGAAATAAACAATAAATATAGATAGCAAGAACTTCATTACCTTCAGGTCGATATTGTGCAACAATTGTGACAGCTTGGCCAGCATTTTTCAAAGCAGCTGCTGCTTGCTCATGGCTGGCAGTTCTGAGGTCAACACTGTTTACCTGTAAATCAAACCAAATCTTAAATTTGAAAGAAAATTATCACACTGATTAGAAATTACAATAGCCTGTTCTTTGAGTAGAACAGATAAATAAAAAATTTACTCATAATTACTTTATCACTAAAATATTTTCTTGTTTTAATCTACTAAAATTGTACAGTAAAACAAAACATTATCATTAATCAAAGGAATTTTATTCATTAAAAATACTTTGCTTAATATCAAGTGAGTAAAACCAAAATATTCCCCCCTAGATTTTCCATAAGGTTGTCTATCAATCTCTTGAAAAATGTACCTTACTTTGACAATCTGAAAAATCAACAAGTGTTATTTTGTACATTTCATTTCACCAGTAACTCCAGCAACAGGAGGGAAATTCATTTTGTAGCATCTTCAATTCCTGCTATATTTTCACTCCTATTACTCATATCAGTTCCAATTCTTTTCCTTCCTTTTCCGAATTAAAGCTTCCACTTATTTAGAGTTAATAGAAAAACATTTATTTTAAAGTATTAAAATAGCTCAGATTTCAAGGATAACATTTAAATAGAGTAAATGTTATTAAGTGAGCAAGGTTTCATTTTTTAAAATAATTTATCTTTCAGTTATAGCTGGCATACAATATTATATTAGCTTCAGGTGTATAATATAGTGATTAGACATCTATATAACTCACAAAATAATCACCCCAATATGTCTAGTGCCCCTCTGATATTGTACATAGTTATTACAATACTATTGGCTATATTCCTTATGTTACACTTTCTATCTCCTTGACTATTTTGTAACTACCAATTTGTAACTTCTTAATCCTTTCTTCCTTTTCACCAATCCCCCAAACTCCCTTCCATCTGGTAATTTTCAAATGTTCTCTGTATCTATAAGTTTCTGTTTTTGTTTATTTTGTTCTTTAGATTCTACATACATGTGCAATTATATGGCATTTGTCTTCCTCTATTTGATTTACTCCACTCAGCATACTACCTATATCTTTTTCCATTCCTTTACTTTTAGTCTATGTATGTCTCATCTGAAGTGAGTCTCCTATAGGCAGCATATGTAAGGGTCTTGTTTTCTTATCCATTCAGCCACACCATCTTTTGACTGAAGCACTTAATTGTTTTTCATTTGAAGTACTTGTTGACAGATATGTAGTTATTGCCTTTCTTTATTTAGACTTTTGATACATATTTTTTCTTTTTCTTAAAGAAGTCCCTCTAACATTCCTGTAATACTGGCTTGTGGTGATGAACTCTAGCTTTTTCTTGTCTGGGAAGCTCTTTACCTGTCCTTCAATTCTAAATGATAGCTTTGCTGGGTAAAGTAATCTTCGTTGTAGGTCCTGGGTTTCTATCACTTAGAATATTTTGTGCCAAACCCTTCTGGTCTGTAAAGTTTCTATTGAGAAATTGGCTGACAGTCTTCTGAGTGTTCCCTTCTATGTAACTAATTGCTTTTCTCTTGCTGCTTTTAAGATTCTCTCTTTGAATTTAACCTTTGGCATTTTAATTATGATGGGTTTTGGTGTGGGCCTCTTTGGGTTCATCTTGTTTGGGAATCTCTGAACTTCCTGAGGTTGTATGTCTATTTCCTTCACCAGATAAGGAAAAATTTTCATTATTATTTCTTCAAGTAGGTTTTCAATTCCCTGTGCTCTCTCTTCTTCTTCTGGTACCCCTATGATGTGGATGCTATGTTTAATGTTGTCCCAGAGGCTTCTTAAACTATCTTCATTTTTTTTTTTTGGATTTTTTTTTCTTGTTGCTGTTCTGATTGGGTGTCCTCTGCTACCCCATGCTCTATGTCGCTGATTTGATCCTCCATTTCATCTACTCTGTTGATTTTCTCTAAAGTACTCTTCATTTCAGATATTGTAGTCTTCATTTCTGACTGGTTCCCTATTATTTTCCCATCTCCATTTTTATGTTTTTTATCTCTTTGTTAAAGTTCTCACTGAGTTCATCTACTTTTCCCCTAAGTCCCTCCACCATCCTTATAGCCCGGTTTTGAACTGTGCATCTGGTATACTGCTTGTCTCCGTTTTGGTGAATTCTTTTTCTGAAGCTTTGTTCTTTTCTTTCATGTGGGACATGGTTCTTTGTTTCACCATTTTGGCTGCTTCCCTGTGTCTGTTTCTATGTATTAGGTAGGACTCCTAAGTCTCCCAGTCTTAGCAGAGTAGCTTTATATAGTGGGTGTGCTATAGAGCCCATTGGCACAGTTCTGGGAGAGGTTAAGCTTCAGGCTAAGTTCAGTCGCAGCCTGTGCATCTCCAGGGCCACCTGGTAAGAGTCATCAAACAATCCACAAATGGTTCAACCCGTGCTGGGCTTAAAGGTGCCTCAAGAGGCCAAGTCAGAAACAAAGACTGGCTGCCACTAGTATGGAGATTGGGGCTGCTCGGCACGAGGTACAAGGCACACTGAGGCAAAATGTCACTTCTTTGGGTTTTGTGAGCCTTTGAGAGATTTTATGAAAGTTCACAACAGGAGCCAAGACAGCCCATTTGTATGGAATAAATCATTGGAAGAGGCTTGGGTGGGTTCACAAGTTGGGAGAGGCGGAATCTCAAGGAATCTCCTGGTCTGAGCAACCAGTGTTATCCAGGTTGATCTTCAGCCTGGGATGAGAGAGGGCTCAATAAAGGAACAATGGCTTCTGCCTGCACCTCTGTCTGGGAGGCAAGCCACCCCTCCAGCCCTCACCCTGAAGCTCAACGATAGTGCCTCCCTGTATGTCCCTGGCACTCCTGGAGCAGCTGCCCCAGCACTGGAGCTCAGAGTGAGTGAGTCCATCAGCAAGTAAGGTTTGGTGTGGGCCCCGTAAGAAGCTGGTTTCTGCTTCTTGCGGTCCTCTGTCTCACTTAGCTGCAACCTCCACTGGGGACTTCTCTTCCTGGCACTGAGAACTCTGGGATGAGGAGGCTAGTTGTGTCCAGGGCTCCTTACTCCTCAGGTCGGGGAGGTGGCTCTACAGTCAAGATAGCCCTCCTGGCTCTGGATTGCCTGTTTCATGTCTCCGATCTTTCTACCGTTTTGAAGTGACCTGTTATTAG
The DNA here is from genome assembly GCF_000151845.1 of Pteropus vampyrus. Classification (NCBI taxonomy): domain Eukaryota; kingdom Metazoa; phylum Chordata; class Mammalia; order Chiroptera; family Pteropodidae; genus Pteropus; species Pteropus vampyrus. The sequence goes on from NW_011888795.1 coordinate 113,323, forward strand.
TTGTAAGGCTTCTGTTCAGCCAGACCTCAGGTGACTCTGCATACTGGCTGCTCTGAGTTTTGTTATAATTTTGGTGTGGTTGCTAAGAAGGCATGCACAGCCTCTACCTTCTATGCCATCTTGAGAGGAGCCTTAACTAAGATTTCAAGGTTTCATTTTTTGAATAAAGGGCTCTTCCACAGTTGAAATAATTACTGAGGTTATAAATTCCACTCCAGAAGAATAAGCAACTTAACTCTTATTTCTGAAAGGCCAGCAATACCTAGTATATACTGCATGATACACTATCTATAAGAAAAACAACATAAGATTTATGAACCATTGTATCTGAATGTAATAAACTTTAAATATTTAAGCAGACTTTTCCCCAAAGAACCAGCAATTAATAGAATACAGCAATGTTCTTAACTGAATATTTTTTGGAAAGAAAGAACCGTCATGTAATTTTTATATGAAAACCTGTTTTGTTGGCATCTAATATAAAACCTATTAAAGATCACATACCAATTTTGGAAAATCCGACTGTATACAAGTCCAGAAATTCTTGGGATAATAAAATTTACACAAAAGAACATTTTAACCATGTAAAGACCTAGTATTTTATATTATCTATGAAAGATATCATTATGCAACTAAGTTAGAACACAGACACCTCTCAAATGAAAACCAAGATTCAAAAGCTTAATCTAAACAAATGTAACATATTGTGGTTTTATTAGCGAATATCTCTAGTTGAAGGTTATAACAGACAACACAATATATTAATAGTTCTACTCCGAGCAAAAAGAAAGTCTTCCTAATTGCCAGGAGAACAAATTAGGCAAGAAATATAAAGGAAGATAGAATTTCACTGATTATTGTAGAGAAGATTATAATTTTTAGTGAAATTGAGCATCAAATACTTTTGCTACATAAAAGGTTTGAAGACAGGCTATATAAAGTTTAAAGAGAACACTTCGTTAACGAGACTACAAATTAAAAACTTTCTTAAATATCATTGAATATTTTAATGGAATATACATTATCAAAAATATTTGAGAAGAAATGCTTGCACTGAGGCATTTGTGTAAACTGCCTCAGGGTCTCTTTTTTTACATTGACACTTAAAAAAGGGAGATATAATTTACATAAAATCCACACATTTAAAGTTTACAACTTAGTGGTTTTTAGTACATTTACAAGGATGTACAACCATTACCATGACCTAATTCCACAACATTTTCATCATTCAAAAAGGAACTCACTACTCATTATCAGTCATTCCTCCCCTTTCTCTCCCTTTGGCCCCTAGAAACCACTAATCTTTCTGATTCTGTGGATTTGTCTATTCTGTATATTTTAAATAAGCGGGATACTATAATATGTGATCATTTGTGTTTGGCTTCTTTCACTTAGCATGTTTTCATGGTTCATCCTTGTTGTAGCATTTATTAGTACATTACTTTTTATGGCTGAATAATATGCCATTGTATGAATATTACGCCTTTTATCTACTTTAAATTTATTTCTAAGTATTTCATTCTTTTTGATACTACTGTAAATAAAATTGTTTTCTTAATTTCCTTTTTAGGTTGTTCAATGCTGGTATCTAGAAATACAACTATTTCTTGTTGTGATTCTCTGTCCTACAAACTTGCTGAAGTTGTTTATCAGCTCTAAAAGTTTTGTTGTTGTTGCTGGATTTGCTAAAATTTTCTATATATAAGATCACAGCATCTGTGAATAGTTTTTTTTTATTTTGATTTATTTTCTTAGTGATTTCTCTGGATTATAATTAACATATTATAACAATCTATTTTGAATTAATACTAACTTAATTTCAATAGTATATAAAAATTCTGCTCCTATATAACTCTGTGCCCTCTATCTCCCTTGTGATACTATTGTCATATAAATCACATCTTTATACAATGTGTGCCCATCAACACAGATTTAAAATTGTTTTATTCAGTTATCTTTTAAGTCAGACAGAAGGAAAAAGAAGTCACAAATAAAAAATACACTTATGCTGTCTTATATTTACCTATGTAGTTACCTTTAAAGATGCTCTTTATGTCTTTATATGGATTTGAGTTGCTCTCTTGTATTCTTTTATTTTAGTCTGAAGGATTCCCTTCAGTACTTCTTATATGGAAGATTTACTAGAGATAAACTTTCTCAACTTCATTTTTACCTTAGAATATCTTTTATCCTTCATTTCTTAAGAACTTTCTGGCTGGATATAGAATTCATGGTAAATAGCCTTTACCTTTCAGAATTTTGAATATGTCATCCCACTGCCTTTTGGCCTCCATGGATTTTGATAAAAAAGCATCTGTTAATCTTACTGAAGATCCCCTATACATGAGTCATTTCTCTCTGCTTTTAAGGCATATGCTTTTGTCTTTTAATAGTTTGATTAGGATGTGTCTATGGTGTGGATCTCTTCAAGTTTATTCTACTTGGAATTCACTGAGCTTCGCTGATGTGTAAATTTATAAAAAAATCAAATTTGGAAAGTTTGTGGCCATTATTTATATAAATATTCTTTCTACCCTTTTCTTCTCATTCTGAGACTTCATTATGCATACGTTGGTATATTTGATGGTATCCCATAGGTCTTTGAGGCTTTGTTAATTTTTCTTCATTCTTTTTTCTTTCTGTTCTTCGGCCTGGATGATTCTTTCTTCTGTTTAAATCTGCTGTTGAGCTTGTCTAGATTCTTTCATTTCAGTTATTATACTCCAGAATTTCTATTAAGTTCTTTTACATAATAGAAATCTCTTTACTGATATTCTCTACTTGGTGAGATATTGTTCCTATGTTTTCCTTTCATTCTTCAGATATGGGTTCCTTTAATTCTTTGAACATATTTAAAATATCTGATTTAAAATTTTTGTCTAGTAAGCTCATTGTTGGGCTTCCTTAGGGACAGTTTCTACTGATTTTTTTTTTTTTTAGTTTATAGTTAAGAATTTTTACAATTTTGAATGCTGTACTTTTTTTGCCACAATTGAGATAGAAAAGTTACATCACTCCCACACAAATTCCTCTAAACCCCTTCATTCACTGTGTTTTATGCATTACCCTGATGTCTAACGTTAAGCACCTTTTCATGTACTTATAAACCATTCATTTATCTTGTTTTCTGAAATATCTATTTATGTCTTTTGCTCATTTTTAAATTGGGCTATTCATTTTTTTATTTTTGATTTATGGGAGATGTTTATATATTTTGGAGAGTATTCTGTTAAATATATGTGCTGAGAATATTTTTTTCCACCATGTGGCTTGCCTATTTGGTTTCTTAATTACACCATTTTTATGGCTAGTGTTTTAATTATCTTGTCCAAGAAACTGTTGTCTACTCCAGTGTTGCAAAGATAGCCTCCCATGTTTTCTTCTATGAGAATGATGGTTTTGGCTGTTATATTTAGATATACAGTCCATCTAGAATTAATTTTTATGTCTGCAGTAAGACTGAGTTGAAGTTCATGTTTTTCCATATAGATATCCAATTGTTTCCACATCGTTTATTAAAAATATTTTATTTTCACCATGGAAATGACTTGGCCCTTGGTCTATTTAAGAAATCTTTGCCTAATCCAAGTTAATTAAGACTTTCTTAAATGTCTTCTAGAAGTTTAGTCCTATGATCCATTTCAAGTTAATTTTTGTAGACAATGAGTGGTAAGAACCAAAGTTCTGTTTTTTCTTTTATCTACTTATTTTATCAATTACAGAGGAGGAAGTTTAAATCGTCAACTGTGACTATAGATCTATTTTTATCATTAGTTCTGGTAATTTTTGATTCATATATTTTGAAAGGATTATTAGGTACATGCACTTTAAAGAATTTCAAGTCCTCTTGATAGAATTATGCTTTATCATTATGAAATCTATCAAAACAAAAAAGAGTTTCTTCTCTTTTGTAAATAATCAGTCATCTTCTTTCTGCCCTGGATTTATTCTTGAATTTTAAAGGATCCTGAAAGGGACAGGCTGCAAGAATATGTTGATAGATCTATGTATGTGCAGGGAAGAATTAAATGGCAAGAGGAAATGATCTGAAAACTGCATATAAGATGTAATGCATGTTCGAGTAACATATATCTTGAGTTTGAGGAATATTTTTTGATTTTCTTTATATTTTGCAGTTTAAAAGGTATTATTTGATTTATATTTTAAGAAATGATTTAAAATAGTTATCAATATTGAATAGCATTGTTGACCCAGCATGTAAGTTTGTTTCTATACCTCATATATTAAAATTTCAAAGTGTTATCTAAACATTTAAAGTAAAAACAAAATAGCATAGCATAATATAGTGATTAAGATGAATCCTGGCTATCCCATTTACTAGATATTATTAGTTATTATGAGCAAAATAACCTCTAAACTTCAATTTCCTCATTGGAAAATGATAAGAATGATGTTTCTGTATTTACAACAAGCGATGGAAAGTATTTTTGGAAGAATGCCACTCTCCAATTCAC
>NW_011888795.1:119147-127482 GCF_000151845.1 Pteropus vampyrus
CTGTCGTAGGACACTTCGGTTGCTTCCGTGTCCTGGCCACTGTGAATAATGCTGCTATGAACACTGGGGTGTGAATATCTTTTCAGATATGGGTTTTCAAGTCTTTGGGGTTAATACCCAGTAGAGAGAGGGATTGTTGGATCATGTGGTGGATCAACTCTTAGTTTTCTGAGGAACCTCCATACTGTTTTCCATAGTTGCTGTACCAATATGCAGTCCCACCAGCAGTGTATGAGGGTTTCTATTTCTCCACATCCTCTCCAGCATTTGTTATTACTTACTTATCCTGTTGATTATAGCTATTCTACCAGGTGTGAGATGGTATCTCATTGTGGTTTTGATTTGCATTTCCCTAAGAGCTAGCAATGTTGAGCATCTTTTCAAATATTTGTTGGCCATTTGTATGTCCTCTAGGGAGAAGTGTCTATTCAGATCCTCTGCCCATTTTTGGATTGGATCGTTTGTTTTTTTGTTGTTATTGAGTTGTATGAGTTCTTTGCATATTTTGGTTATTAGGCCCTTATCGGAGGCATTGCTTGCAAATATATTTTCCCATTCAGATGGTTGTCTCTTTACCTTGTTGAGGTTTCTATTATTATTTTAAATGGGATGCCCAAATATGCCTGAGGCTTTTCTAGGTAAAGGAGATGATATCCACCAATCTTCTTCTGTAACCTGATGTGTCTCCTCTGAGCACCAAGAAAACGTGCAAATATGGAAAATTCTCCCTTTGATCTATCTTTGTTTATAGCCTCAACCCTTCCAGTATTACTAAAACTTTAATAAAAAAAGACATCACTTTTCATGCAGTTGTTCAAAATTTTTCATTGAACACTTACTATTTTCTAGGCACTCCACCTGGAATGATATGTTCATTGCAGAAAAATTGGAAAATATAGAGAAAAATTGGAAAATATAGTGGCTATATAGAAAATACAGAGATGTCCACCAACATTAGAATGGGTAAAGGAATTGTAGTATAGATATAAAATTTACTACTACATAGCACTGGAAATGCACCCTTTATAGCCACGAGCATAACAAGGATGCATTTAAAACACATGTTGATTTAAAGAAGACAGACGCACCCCCAAAATAATATAATTCCATTTATATAAATTTCAAAAATAGGACAAATTATTCTTTAGGGATGCCTACTTAAGTTGTAAAATAATGAAAAGTAAAAATAGAAATGATTGGTAAAAACTGCCTGTCAAAGAGCAGGAATGGTTTTGTTGAGAAGAGCACTTAATAGACTTCTAAGAGAGGACAATGAATGTGGTTCCATACGTGTTCACTTTATAATTATTCATTAAACTTGATATTTACGTGTTAAAAAAAAGTTCAATTCACCAGGAAGAAATGATGATTCTAAACTTAGATACATCTAATAACATGATTTCAAACATATAATGATAAAAAAACTGCTGCAAGGACAAACTGCTAAACCCACCATCATATTGTCACAGCTTAAAAAACTTTTAAAATAGCTTAAATAGACAACAGATTAAAATATAAAGATCTGAACTAAACAAGTAACAAGACTGAGTTAATAGACACCTAGAGAACTTTGCAGTCAACAAATAGAGAATACATACTTTCTTCAAGCACCTTTATAAAAATCTATCCTTTATAAATAAGTCAAATATCAAGAGATCTATCATACAGAACATGTACTCTGACAACACTATAATTCTACAATTAAGCTGTAAAATGATAACTAAAACATTTCCCATAACTTCAGGATGTAAAAAAATAATAATAAAATAAATAAAAAATAATAAAAACAATATTTTGATTAACATATCCTACCGATATAATACGATCTCCTTTTCTGAGCTCTCCACTAAGATCAGCAGGTCCTCCGGCCAAAATAAAGGAAATAAATATTCCTTCTCCATCTTCACCTCCTACAATGTTGAAACCAAGGCCTGTTGAGCCACGATGAAGAACAACTTTTCTAGGTTCCCTAAAAATTAAAAATAAATATTGAATACCTTAGAAATTTTACCTAAAACTTGACATTCTATCAATGAGAATTCCCTTTTGATAACTCTTATGTTATCTATCAAACTATAAAGACAGCTAGGTGAAATATAAAAGGTGTTCAAAACTGTGAAGCAAAGAAATTCTTTCTAAGCCTAGAAATTAGGCTTAGAAATTAAAAGGAAAAATCTTAACTTTATATAAAAGTTAAAAACCCATGTTAAAAAGCAAACAAACATGAAACTAAAACAAAAGGAAGAAAACGTGGAAATTAGAAAAATAATGAGTTAAAGAGCCTACTCAGAAAATATATACATATACTTATGAAAAGTCAATGTTACACATTTTATTGCCTATGAAGCAGTCACTGCCCCTACTTCTTAGATAGTGTAAAAGGTAGATGGGTTTCTTTGTGTTAGAGAAGGTAGGTCCTTTTTCCAGTCCCAAAGGGATGAATCATGACTAACCTAAGCCAATCATTGCAATCCCTTTTCCCTTTGCTAAGGTGAAGCTATGACCCTATTCTGGCCTCTGAGAAATGAAAGGAAATGTTATTGTCACTTCCCAAGAAAGACCCTAACAAAGACAAAGTACATTTGTTCCTCTTCCTATCCAAACTAACTCCCACAAAAAATAATGAACAATAAAATTCCATTACTGGTTTGACCATATTACAATCATGAAGGTAAGACCAAGCAGAGACACCATGGACCTAGGGTTGCTACACAAACACTGGAATTGCCTATTTCCAGACTTTTTATATGAAATAATGAAATATCTGTATTTCAAAAGTCATATCCATCTATGTACTTACCTACCTCTGCTTTTCTTCCATTCTAAGATGCATCTTTTCTGCCTCCCTCTCAATTTAAAATCTCTGAAATCAGAATACATCTTACCACTAATGTTTCACATTTGCTACCAGTTATACATAGTTGTGTGAAAACTATTCATATTCTCTGGTAAGACCATAAAATTTCCATCAGCAGATTATATCGGGTAATGAAACAGAGAACATCACTTGAGATTAGAATGTATAATATTTGATGAATATTTTAAAAATTTTATCTGATTTTTCTAAAATATCAGAGAAAGCTATTGGTAACAAAAGGTTTGATAAAAGTAAATAACTTTTACAAATGAATTTTAGGGATCCTTCCATATAATGTGGAATTAATCTTAAATATTTGTTTACTCAAAACTTAAAATGGTGTTTTCTAGTCATACATAGGTATCAGTTTTGCCAGTTAGTTACAGGGTTAATAAAACTACATTTTCTTGTCAAAAATAGCAAAACTAAATCATATATTGTTTAGGAAATACTGTATATACAAATATACACAAAACAAAAAAGAAAATAATAAATCCAAAATTCAGGAAAGCAGTTAACTTGGTGGGGCAATATAAGAGAAGTAGCGTAGGATGAGAGGTACAGGATAGTTTTCACTATATTGGTGGTGTTTCATTTCTTTGTTAGATGGTGGACTCATTGTTTAGGGTTCCTATTATGCTTTAAACATATGTATGAATCATAATTTTACATTAGCAAATAATATCCAGGTGAAATCTAACAATATTTCTAGAGTGAAATAAATTCTGATTTTTTCAAATAACATATGCCCATGAAAAGATGCTCAACATCCTTAGTCATTAGGGAAATGTATTAAAATCACAAAGATTTGACCCACCTACTACAATGGCTATAAAACAAAACAAAACAAAACAAAACAAAACAAAAGTGATGGTGAGGATGTGGAAAAACTGGAACCCTCATATATTGATAGTGGTAATGTAAAATGGTGTGGCCACTACAGAAAACAGGGGATTCCTTATAAACTTAAACACAGCTACCATGTGACGCAGCAATTCTACTAATAGCTATATATCTAATGGCATTGAAAGCAGGGACTCAAGCAGATACTTGTATGCCAATGTTTATCACAGCATTATTCACAAGATCCAAAAGGTGAAAATAACCCAGGTGTCCATCAACAGATGAATAGATAAACAAAATGGGGTATATACACATGATGGACAATTATTTAGCCATAAAAAGGAATGAAGTTCTGATACATGCTACAATACAGATGAACCTTGAAAAATATGCTAAGTGAAAGAAGCCAGACACAAAAAGATAAGCATTTTAAGATTCCACTTATACGAACAATCTAAGCAAATGCATAGAGACAGAAAGCAGACTACAGGTTACCAGGAACTGGGAGGACAGGAAAATGGTGCGTTATTGCTCACAGTTTGTCTGAGGTAATAAAAAGTTTTGGAAATAGTGGTGATGGATGTGTGCATAATATTATGAATGTAATTAATGCCACTGAACAGTAAGTTTAAAAATGGTTAACATAGCCAATTCCACATTATATATATTTTATCATAATTAAAAAAATTAGGAATGTACTATATAAAATATCACTGAGTTGTATACTTTAAATGGGTGCACTATATGGTATATGGATCATATCTCAATAAAGCTGTTAGAAAAATGAACTTTAGAATCATCAACTGTTTGTTGGGATTTTTCTTTCTTTTCTTTTTTTAATTGGTAATGTGAGATAAACTCTGAAAGACTGCTTAGAATCAAACTGTGGAGAGTAATTCTAATGGGAAGGTAAAGGTTTTTATACTTCAATACCTGGGCAAGGTAGTGTAATTATCAAAAAGGAATGATAAAACAAACATTGGTTTAGGAAGCCATACCTAGTAACCAACCACCTGATTTTCACAGAAAACTACAGAAAACAGGTAGACCTGTTGTGTAATACTACAAAGTCTAATACTATAAAGGCAAGAGATATATAATGAAAAAAAAAATGGTGAACAGCAATCAATATGCTAATATATCTTTTAGTTAGAAAAAATTTAGTTAGAAATTGAAGACTAGATAAGCCACTATTTTTTTCTCTTTACTTCTATAAATAGGCATTATTAGAAAACAACAACAAAACAGCTATAAGAGATCATTACAGGAGCACAACCTAAAGACTAACAGCCTTGAAAATTCGTACCGCAATTGTAAACACTATTCTTTCTGCTAATTTTCATTCCAAACATAATTACTGTACACCTATTAGATTAAATTCTCAACATAGCTAACTCTTGAAGAACAAAGGCAAACACAGCTAACTCTTGAAGGACAAAGGCAAACATTCTTACATGACCTTAAAGAAATCACTGTCTGAAGTAAGGACAAGTAAAGAATAATTACAATTATGAAAGTTCAAAAATAATAATTCTAATAATGTAATTAATAAAAACATAAAAAGACATTAATTAGCATGTTTCATGTTAAATGCCATAATTAATATGAAATACTTATACAAATTATAAAGCAAACTATATAAACATAATATCTTATCACTATATTGAATAATGTGAAAAATATCTAAAATACTTTTTCACTCATTTATTCACACCTAGTTAAGAGTTCTTTGGGAATGAAAAGATAGATAATCTATAAACTTTAGGCAGTTAGTAATGTTAACTAAAAGTTGTAGGTGTCAGGATATCAAGGATATATAACAAAGAGAAAATACCACTTGTTGAATTCTGAATGTGAATATATTTCTGAAAATAAATACCATAATATTATATGGTATATATTAAATAAAAATATATGAAAAGTTAGTTTTAAATATGTGTAAGTATATTCTTAACTTTTACCTAAACTAATCTGTAAGGATAATTAACCAATCATTAAAAAATAGCAATATTAAAAAAAGAACAGTGATTTATTTGGAGTATACAAGATTTTTACACTTTAGGCTCTTCTATGAATGTGCTAATGAAAAAAATTAAGGTTTACATTCATCATCTATCAACAAAATTTTTTAGTCCTGAAATTGTGGCTATCTTACTTGGCTGATTATAATTCCATCTAATAGTTGGCTTTATGTAAGAAGGATAAATGTTCAGCTCCTTACCGTGTAATTTCATCATCTCCAATCATTACTTTTGAAACAGGTGAGTATCTGGCTGGCGATGCTGGTGTCTGGCCCAAGTAAGAAGATGGACTAACATGGTTATCAACAGGCTGAGAAGCAGCTTCAAAGTAAAGAAAGTAAAAACACTTGAAAAATGAAACAAGTCATTCAGTACCACATTTGTGAATTATCAATTTACAGGTTAATGTATAATTCATATTCACTTATTTTTATAATAGAGTTATATAGAGAATATTTATCAGGTAAAAAAATTAGACAAGTTCAAGTTCATAGGTAAAAATGAGTTTAGATATTCCAATCAGTAGAACAAACTTATAAAACCAAATGTTTAACAGTACGTTTTCAATTCAGCTTATAAGAAGCCTGGAGTCTTCACTCTGTCCTAACAACAACTAAAAAGCTAAACAAACTGAAAAATCAACAACTCTTCTTTGATTCTTAAGATAAGGGAGGTGACAGTGCAAACCTCTGTCCCCCAAATTGAAGAGACTGACAGGTAAATACAGTGAATCACAACTTAAACAGAGCAGAAACCTCTGTGGGAACTATTGCTGAGGTAGAGAAACCTGAATCATAATTGACAAATTTCTGATGGCTCATTGTGGATAACTCTGAGAGTCAAAAACTCCAGAGGTGCCCTGTAAGTTTTTTAAGTTTTACTACTTGGATCTCTATTGAGTCTCACAGTGAATACTGGGGGGGAAAATCACCTTGTGCTTCTGGCAGGAGAAAAGGAAAAGGAACCATTTTGGAATACACAAGTACCTTTTATTCTTCTCAACAGAGTTTACCCACAGGAGAAACTATTAACCAGAGCCTGACCTGCTGGGGATTTAGTGGAGTCTACCTGACCTGAGAAAACGGAACTAGAACTAGGCTGAATCAAGAAGCAGCAGAAAATCTAAATAGACCGATCAGCAACATGGAAATTGAAACAATCATCAAAAACCTACCAAAAAGTAAAAGTCCAGGAACAGATGGCTTCACCAGTGAATTCTACCAAACATTCAAAGAAGATTTAATACCTATTCTCCTCAAACTCTTCCAAACAACTGAAGAGGAGGCAATACTTCCCAACTCATTTTATGAGGCCAATATTTTTTACCTTGATACCAAAACCTGGTAAAGATAACACAAAAAAAGAAAACTACAGACCAATCTCTCTCATGAACACATGCAAAAATCCTAAATAAGATACTAGCAAACCAAATACAGCAACATATTAAAGAGATTATACACCACGATCAAGTGGGCATCATTCCAAATGCACAGGGATGGTTCAACATATGCAAATCGATTAACGAGATACACTACATATACAAATTAAAAAATAAGAATCATATGATCATATCAATAGATGCAGAAAAAGCCTTCGACAAGATACAGCACCCATTTATGATAAAAACACTTAACAAAATTGGAATAGAAGGAAAGTACATAATAAAGGCCATATATGACAAGCACTCAGCCAACATTATACTTAGTGGTGAAAAACTAAAAACCTTCCCTCTAAGATCAGGAACAAGGCAAGGCTGTCTACTAGCGCCACTTATTCAATATAACATTGGAGGTCCTAGTGAGTACGCTCAGGCAAGAGAAAGATATAAAAGGCATCCAAATAGGAAACCAAGAAGTCAAACTGTCACTATTTGCAGATGACATGATTCTCTATATAGAAAACCCTAAAGACTCCACAAGAACACTACTAGACATAAGCAAATACAGTAAAGTTTCTGGATATAAAATCAACGTTCAAAAATCCATAGCGTTTCTATACTCTAATAATGAAGTGTCAGAAAAAGAAGTGGAATAAATAATTCCTTTTGCAATTGCAACAAAAAGAATAAAATACCTAGGAATAAATTTTAATGAAACATGTGAAGGACCTATGTAATGAAAACTACAAGACCCTATTAAAGGAAATCGAAGAAGATAGCAAGAAATGGAAAGATACTCCATGTCCTTGGACTGGAAGAATCAACATAGTTAAAATGACCATATTATTTAAAGCATTATACAGATTTAATGCAATCCCCATCACAATCCCATTGGCATTTTTTTAAGAAAGAGAACAAAAAATCATCAGATTTGTATGGAAGCACAAAAGACTGTGAATTGCCAACACCATCTTGAGAAGAAAGAATGAGGCTTGAGGCATCACTCTGCCCGACTTCAAATTCTACTACGAAGTGACAGTAATCAAAACGGCATGGTACTGGCAGCAAAACAGACACATGGACCAGTGGAACAGAATCGAGAGATCAGAAGTAAACCCATATTTATATGGGCAAATAATTTTTGACAAAAAATGCCAAAACATACAGTGGAGAAAGGAAAGCCTCTTTAGTAAATGGTGCTGGGAAAACTGAAAAGCCACCTGCAAAAAAATGAAA
>NW_011888795.1:128522-146135 GCF_000151845.1 Pteropus vampyrus
GGGTGGGGGATGAGAGGGGAGGTAGACAAGGTAAAGGGGGGTCAAATATAGAGGAGTAGGGGGAGGGTGAAGTGGGTAAAGGAGATCAAATACATAGTAGCTGAAGGAAACTGGACTTTGAGTGGTAAACACACAATAGAATTTACAGATGTCAAATTATAATGTACACCTGAAAATTATATAATTGTATTAACCAATGTTACCGCAATGAACTTAATTTACAATAAAATATATATAATATCTTTCAAATATCCAAATACACCTTAGTGGGAGCCCATAAATTATTCTTTGAGTGGTAAACACACAATAGAATTTACAGATGTCAAATTATAATGACACCTGAAAATTTCGTTAACCAATGTCACCATAATAAAAAATATATATTTAAACCTCTTAAAAAAAAGAGAGAAAAAATACACTCTGTACTTTGTGAAATTATCTTTCAAAAGTAAAGAAGAAATACTTTTTTATACAAATATTGAGGGAATCTGTGCTAGTATACCTCCCTTTTGAAGTATTTGAAGACATTCTTTAGAGAGAAGTAAAGTTAACAGGTCAGAAACTCAGTTTTACATAAAGATCATTGAAGAAGGAATAAGTGAAGATTAAAAAAAACTACTTATTTTTCTTATTCTTGATCTGACAGATAAACTTTGTTTAAAATAATAACAACGCTGTATTTGAGTATGTCTGCATGTGTGTGCATCTGTATGTATGCTTATATATAAGTGAAATGAATGTTAGCAATGATATAAGTGATGGAAGAGAGAACTTAGGATTATTTTGTTTTTATAAGGTACTCACACTACCTGTGAAACTGTATAGTGTTATTTAAAAGTAGACTACGATTACTTGTACATGTATATTGCAAACTCTAGGGCAACCACTAAAAAGGAATAAAAAGAATATGTGATATGCTAAGAAAGTAAAGAAACTGCAATCAAAAAGAATGTTTAATTAAAACCATAAAAGGCAGAAAGAGTGGAAAACAAATAGAGGAACAAAAAACAAGGGCAACAAATCGAAAATTAACAAATACAACAGATATTAATCCAGTTACATCAATAATCACTTTGAACATCAATGGTCTAAATGCACCAATTAGAAAATAGAGATTGTCAGAGTGGATCAAAAAATAAGACCCAATTGTCTATAAGAAACCGATTTTAAATATAAAAAAATACGTATAGATTAAAAGTAAATGAATGGAGAAATATATAGCATGCTAAAACTAATCAAAAGAAAGCAGGAGTAGCTATACTGATTTTGGACACTAAAGCCTTTAAAGTAAGCAATCAGGGATAATGAAGGGTATTACATAATTATGAAGGGGACAATTCTCCAAGAAGACATATCAATCCTTTACATGTATGCACATAACAGTGTCAAACTACATGAGGCTAAAAGAGACAGAAGAGCAAAAAGAAATAAATGAATCCACACTGTTTTATCACAAATGGGCTGACAGAGTAGGCAGAAAATCAGTAAAGACATAGTTGAACTAAACAACATCATTAATCAATAGGATATAATGAATACCTAAAGACTACTTCTTCAAACAAGAGCAGAATACACATTCTTCTTAAGCTCTCATGAAACATTCACCAAGACAGACCACATGCTGGGCCATAAAACACATCTTAACAAATTTAAAAAATATAAATCATACAATGTCTGCTCTCAGGCCACAACGGAATGAAAACTAGAAATCAATAACAAAATGCGAGCTAAAAACCCCCACTATGTAGAGATTAAATAACACTCAACAGCACAAGGATCAAAGAAAAAAATCTCCAGAGAAATTTAAAAATGTTTTGAACTAAATGAAAATGAAAATACGACTTATCAAAATTTGTGAGATGCAGCAAAAGCAATGCTTAGAGGGAAACTGATAGTATTGAATGCATATATTTGAAAAGCAGAAAGATCTAAAATGAATCATCTTAGCTTCCACCTTATAAAACTAGAAAATGAAAAGCAAATTAAATTGAAAGCAAGCAGACAAAAAATAATAAAAAATAGGGCCGAAATCAATGAAATTGAAAATAGGAAATCAACAGAGAAAAAGCAGCAAAACCAAAAACTGGTTCTTTGAAAAGATCAACAAGCCTCTAGCCAGGCTTCCAAGTGAGAAGGCAGAAATTATTAATATCAGAAATAAAAAAAGGAATATCACTACAGATATGGACATTAAAATGATAATAAAGAAATACTATAAGAACACTATGCCCACAAATTTTATAACCTAGATGAAATGGACCAATTCCTCGAAAGATACAATTTGCCAAAACTCACAGAGAAGAAATAACAATCTGAACAAGATTATATTTATTAAAAGATATTGAATTAACAATTGACAACCTTCCAAAACAGCACCAGGTCCAGGAGGATTCACTGATGAGTTTTAACAAACATTTAAGGAAGAAATTATACCAATTCTCTACAGTTTCTTCCAGCAGATAGAAGTAAAGAGAATATTTCCTAACTCATTTTGTAAGGTCAACATTACCCTATTTACAAAACCAGACAAAGGAATTACAAGGAAAAAAAACCCTATAGCATATCCCTCATGAACACAGATGAAAACATTCTCAACAAAATATTAGTAAATCAAATTCAATACTACGAGCATCTGGGATTTATCCCAGGTATGAAAGGCTGGTTAAATCTTTTAAAACCAATTAATATGATCCATCGCATCAACAGGTTAAAGAAAAAAAGTCACAGTCACATGATCATATCAACGGATATGGAAAAAGCATTTAAAAAAACTCAATTATCAATTTATGATACAACTTTCACTAGAAATAGAGAAGAGTGCTGTCAACTTGATTTAAAAAAATCCACAAAAATCCTACAACAAATATCATACTTAAAGGTAAGAAGCTTGAACCTTTACCATTATGTTTAGTAACAAGTAAAGGATGTCCTAGCTAATACAATAAGGCAAGAAAAGTAAAAGCTATATAGATTAAGAAGAAATAAAACTGTTTTTGTTTGCAGATGTCACGATCATCTATACAGAAAATCTGAAAGAACTGACCAAAAAACTCCTGGAACTAATAAGCAACCATAGCAAGGTTGCAAGATACAGGTTATTATATAAAAGTCAATGGCTTTCCTATATACCAGCAATGAACAAGTAGAATTTGAAATTAAAAACAATATCATTTACATTAGCACCCCCCAAAATGATATAGTTAGGTGTAAATCTAACAAAATATAGATAAGATCTGTATGAGAAAACCTAAAAAAATCTGATGAAAGATATCAAAGAAGAACTCAATAAATGGAGAGATATTCCATATTTATAGATAGAGAGATTCAATATTGTCAAGATATTAGTTCTTCTCCACTTGATCTACAGATTCAATGTGAACCCAATCAAAATACCAGCAAGTTATTTTGTGGATATTGTCAAAATGATTCTAAAGTTTATATGGAGAGGCAAAAGACCCAGAACAGCCACCACAATACTAAAGAA
This sequence comes from Pteropus vampyrus, assembly GCF_000151845.1. Classification (NCBI taxonomy): domain Eukaryota; kingdom Metazoa; phylum Chordata; class Mammalia; order Chiroptera; family Pteropodidae; genus Pteropus; species Pteropus vampyrus. The sequence goes on from NW_011888795.1 coordinate 132,007, forward strand.
GAACAAAGTTGAAGGACTCACACTTTGTTCAAGACTTCCTATAAAGCTACAGTAATCAATCAAGGTAGTGTGGGACTGGCAAAGGAACAGGAAAACTCGATCAATGGAACAAAAGAGAGAATACAGAAACAGATCCATATAAATACAGTCGACTTATTTTTGACAAAGGAGCAAAGGCAATACAATGGAGCCAAGATAGAATTTTGCTTGTCCATTTGTCAATATTTTCTTCACATTTCTTTTTCCTTCATTTGTTCTCTTTGTTGATTTATGTTTTGCTTAGGGGCAGAGTCAGTGATTAAAGATAGTTGTTGCCTTAGAACACATTTTTTTTCTGACTATAATCATCACAGTTTCCAAATTTTTTTTTAAGATTCCACATATAAATGAAATCATATGGTATTTGTCTTTCTCTCTGACTTATTTCACATAGCATAATATTCCTTAGCCTCACCCATGTTGTTGTAAATGGCAAGATTTCACTCTTTTTTTTTTATTACTGAGAAATGCACATAGTTGTTTCGAACAAGAAAGACAGCGCAATAATTAAGACATACTTAAATTAGTGAATAAAAAGTAGCTTATTATTGAATTTGCTTCTCTAAGCACAAATAAAAATACATAAAGCCCTTTATAAAGTTTGTGTGCAAGATCAATTGTATGTAAGAATTTTAAACAAGTCGCAACGTTCTCTTCTGACAGAAATGAAATATGAGACATCATTCCTGTCCATTAAAGAGACTGAATACTGTTGGTAAATAATTTAGTTATACATGAGTACCTAATGACCCAATAAGCAGATAATGAAGATGCATCACTCACTGGACACTATATATATATTTCAAAAAATAATTTGTATTTAACTAGATTAGTGATGGTAATGAACTTTGACAAGTTTAAAATGAGAAACAGTGACACTTACAAAATCACAAATATCTCTAAAATTCTAACAATTTAAAAAAGGAGAATTTGGAAAAGCAGATGACAAAGAGTATATTTAAGATCTTTATTACACATGGGTAGTCTAGTATCAACTCAATGTACCAAATAAAACTTTCATTTTTCAACCGACACAAACACATTAAAAATATATTTAAACCTCATTTAAGCTTGTATGTTAAAAAAAAAAACTGGAAATCAAATAGGAAACAAAATTATATAAGTACTTTTATTAACAATTCCATTTTAGGCAATGCAATTGTATTGCATGCAAATATAGTCAGGCAATACACTAGGAGCTTGAAGTATAAAGATAATATCTGTGGGCATATACTTGAGAGTATAGAAAAGCCCAAGTTTTAGAAATATTGTATTTTAAATTAGTGTTTCTCAAAGTGCGGTCCATGAACCAACAGCACCAGAAGCACTGGAAAGAATTACCTTGCTTAAAAGAATTAATTGCTTGTTAAAGTAAATTTCTGTACTCCATCCAGAAACTATTAAAACAAAACAAGAATCTGCATTATTCGAAAATGCCTTTGGTGACTGCTATTTACATAAAAGATTGAGAATTGATGCCTTAAATGTTAAAAATAATTGTTGCTATAAAATCGTAAAGGTGAAAAAGCCCCCCTCCATTATGAAAATTCTGAACTAAAAGTGAATTTTAAAAACTATTAGGTTAAAATGCTTAATAGTTCCTTTAAAAGTATTTGTATAATGTTTAGACTTTATACTGTGAATCTTTATTAAAATACATAACATCTAAGAATATAATAACAGATTAAAGTAAACAGACTTACAGTTGGTGATATCAGGTGGTGTGTAACCATCATTCATATACATACTTGTGGGTTTTGCCACTTTCAAATAAACAAAATCAGATGTGTTCTTTAAGGCAGTTACTGCTTCTTCATGAGTAACTTCTTCTAAACACACACTATTCACCTAAAGGAAAATTGCCACACTTATTTTAAGACATTTTCACTTACTTTCTGTTTTTTGGTTATAAACAATTACACCTAAAGATAGGGGAAATGCAGGAGTGATTTAAGGAATATAAAGGTGTGTAGGAAGAATATACCCACTTTTATTATCTACGACATTAGGAAGCTGTTTATGGTGATAAGTGAAGTTGTTTATGTATGTTAATGAAATAGCCAATTTTGACTCCAGCCCCTATTCCTCCCAATCCCCAAGCCTGAGCCTCCTTCCACTCATAGGCATTTAGGAATATATGGATATACTGTAGCTCTTTTCTTTTTAAAAAAGAAAATGAGACCATATTAAAGTTTTTGTTCTGCAACTCGATTTTTAATATAAGGTATCTTAAAGATCATTTAATGTTGGGACATATAGAATCATCTGATTTAAAAAACTGTTGCACAGTGCCCCATTGTGTAGTTTTATCATAGCTTATAAAGCCATTCCAATCTTAACAGATATTTAAACCGTTCTTCAAAATAAATAGCTTTAGTAAATTTATACCCACTACTACAGAATGTGAGTTCTCATCAACTCATACCTTTACAAACACTGAATATTATCAATTTATAACAAAGCCTGCAAAATGATCCATATTTTAATTTGTATTTAAATTGATATTTCCATTGTTAATAGTCAGGTTGATATTTTTTCCAATTATTTTGGTCATTCACCTATCTTCTGTATAAAAACAGAATTGATTTTTAGGTAGTGATGGTAGGTCCTACAACCTTGCTAACCTTGTTTATTAGTTCTATTAGTAGGTTCCTTAGGATTTTCTATATGCAATGTTGTGTAATCTGCAAATATAGTTTTACTTCTTTCTTCCCAGTCTGAATGTCTTTTTCTTTTCTTACTGCCCTGGCTATCAATATAACATTGAATAGAAGTGATAGTTTGTGTCTTTCTAGGAATTTATCCATTTCATTTAAGTTCTGATGCAGTTGTTCATAAATAAAAGTATTCCCTTATATCCTCTCTTTCATTCCTGCTTTTAGAAATTTGAGTCTTCTTTTTTTCTTGGTCAGTCTAACTATAGGTTTGTCAATTTTGTTGACCTTTCAAAGAACCAAATTTTGGTTTTGTTGATCTTCTCTATGGTTTTTCTATTCTGTATTTCATGAATTTCTGCTCTAATTTTTATTATTTCCTTCTTTCCTGCTGCTAGCTTTAGGTTTAGATTACACTTTTTTTTTGGTAAAATTTTTTTGGCAATTAAATAAAACACTATAAATGTTTCTAATGTTTTATATTACAACATATTAAACAAACATCGATTTTAGTATATTTTTCATTGCCTTAATTTTTATCTTTATAATTAATGGGAGAGTTTTTAATGTTTTCACAAAAATTTCTAAAGACCACAGAACAACTGTACCTTTCCCCATTATTAATATTGCTTTGCAGGGTTTCAGCTGCATGGTCATTTTCATGGTCTCAAACTACTGTGTATAGTGAGGACTGCCTGCAATTTGAAAATACAGCTGTGGATACTGTTCCTTTGTGACCTGCAATAAGCCATGCACCTTGGTATTCATATCCTTGCAAAATTCCTTCCTAAATTGAATATTGCTTGGCCATTAACTAGCTTTAGCCTATGACACATTAATTACTGTGATGCAAAAAAGAGGATTGATAAATGCCACACACTGGAGCTTGTCTTCTTGGAAAGCTCACTCTTGGTATGTTCCTCTTTGAACCTGGCCACTATTCTGTGAGAAGCCCAACTTAGCCAGGTGGAGTGGGCACAGGATACCTGTCTAATAGCCTCAGTTGAGCTATGAGCTCACAGCCAACAACGACTTGTCTGCCATATGTGAGCCAACTTGGAAGTAGATCCCTGGCCCGAGTTGAGCCACCCTAGTTGACATTATGCGGAGTAGAGACAGGCTATCCTGCCCAAACCCTCCCTAAATTGCAGAATTGTAAGCAAATAAATGATTGTTGTCATTTTAGCCATTAATTTTTGTGTTTTTATTTTAGGTAGCATCAGGTAACTCATAAATGAGCTGGCAAGATTTGCTAAGGAATTCAATGTGGAGTGCAAAAGAAAGAGATTATCCTAAAGTTTTAAATCTGGGTAAATAGAAGGATAAAGTTCCCATTTAATAAGATGTAAGACTGTGCAAGGAGCAGGATTTGGGAGCAAGGAGAGTAGGGACTCAGAATTTCATTTTTAGATATATTAAATTTGAGCTGATTCTTGAGACATACAAAAGGAGACTAGATGAAATCTCTTAGGGTGTTTCAAAAGTTTTGACAAGATCCATTGTTAAAAATTTTTATATTTCAACTGAGCACAAAAGGTGTGTGTGTGTGTGTGTGTGTGTGTGTGTGTGTGTGTGTGTGTGTGTGTGTGTGTGTAGAAATGAAACTAAAGTTCAGAAGATAATACTTATCCTTATCATGTGCAAATGAGACCTACTAAATTATTTGACCACCTATCAAAGTGAGAAGAGAAAATATACAAGGGCTGAGTTCTGGATCACTTCAATGTTTAAAGGTTAGGGAGAAGATGCACCAAAAAGGAGAATGAGAAGAAAGGACTAGTGAGGTAAGAGAAATACCAAGATAGAAGGTGACTATTCAGCAAAATGGATAAAGTGAAGGAAGGTATGTCAACTACTTGATATGTCAAGGTGAGAACAAAGAACTGAATAATTTCAGTGGAATTATGACAACAAAAGCCTCACTAAATGGTAAGTTAGCATAAATTGCTAGCTCCCTACTACTAAAGTTGATTCTGGGGAAATCATAAAGAAAAACACAGTATCCAAGAAATTCAAAAAATAAAAGTGAGAAGCCCAGTGGAATAAGAAGGCTGTTTTCAACTGGTATACATAACTGTGTGTGGTGTTGTGTGTATGTGTGTAGGGGATGATGAGTGTGTGTGAGTGTAAGTGATGATGCTGGGATGTTGGCTGTCGCTTGGGGAAAAGAGTGGCAAGTCATAGCTTTGAGAGGATAGGTTATAGAAAAGTATTTCACGATGAGATCCTTCCTCCTCCCAATCATTAACTCAAAAATAGTCAGTCTATCTCTTTGCTGCAACAATAAGCAGTACCGGACAGCAGCATGTAGAACAAAGAAATCATTTATACATTGCTGATGGAAGTATAAATTTTTACAAGCAGCTTAGAAAATATGATGTTTTTTGTTATAATGTTATTGATAACCCATGATCCATTACATCTTAAGTAGTTAAGTGAAACTCTTGTACCCTGTACATGTTTACCAGAACAAAAAGCAGGTCTTCCTAGCAGAATTATTCATAATACCCCCACTTTCAAAAAAAGGGGGAAAAGAAGAAATAACCCATCTCACCACTATACCAGATCCAATTTATGTGCCTTTTCAGATTCATTTGAGCCTACCTGCCCACTAGGCCTTGGCTACATGCTTACTGAAAACTCCTGGCTAATGCTCCTCTCAGCTTGTCTCCTATCATTACCAGCTCTTTCAACTTTTTCTGGAGTAAGAGCTGGGCTTAGGCGTAAGTGATGTGTTCCACATAGTGACAGCTATCACACATCAGAAGCCTCTGTCCGGCCTGTCTAGATTACTAAGTCTCCAGCTCTTCTTACCACTTCTGAGTTCAGGGGAAGTGCTGTGCCATGGAGGGAGGGAGCAGGGCAACACAGTCCAAAAACTTGGGACAGTTAACCACATGGGGTAGATTTTAACTAACAAGAGTCAGAGAACTAAAAGGGCCAGCAGATAAATCCTTTCTTTTCCCTGAATGGCTGGATCTAAGGTTTAGTGTGGTTCCACATTACCTGCCTAGAGGACTGTCCTACACAACAGTCAGCTACATTTTCTTATGAAATTATAGCCAGCTCAGAAACATAATACCTCGAATTGGCTTTCTCTCATTCTCTGCCTCACTTTTCATTTTCACTTATTCTAGCTTCACTGAGATTCCACCTTCTGTTTATACCTACTTAGCATAGGAGCTTTTTTTCAGGTTTTGTTTTTCTAAGGAACATGGGTTAAGACACAGTTGTTGATGAAAACTGGATAAGACACAGTTGTTAATGAAGACTGTGGTATAGTCCTAGAATATTATATAAAGGTGGAATGACTAAACTTCAGGTCTAGACAACAATATGGGTAAGTCTCAGTAAAACAATATTTAGTGAAAAAAGTATTAAAAGACTACATATAACACAAAAGCCTTTAAAAAAATTTTAAAACAAATGATACTGAATAAAATATTCAGGCATATATATGTAATTAAACAATTTTTAAAAAGTAAAGGAATGAGAAACACAAATTGTTGATCTTCTAGTTCTTGGTTGGGTAATGACTTTAGCAGCTTTCATTATATTAAAAAGATACTTTAAGTGTAAAAATAAAAAGGAAAAAAGGTCAAAAAAACCAAAGGATGACGCTGTCATGAACTTAAGAATTATGATTAAACAATTCTGTGCATCCTAGCCACTAACCCTTTAAACCCTTTAAACAAAAAAATAGAAGGAAAAAAAAAAAAAAAGATGAAAAGGAGCAGGGAGGGAGGCTTGTAGAGGAAATGAAAATGGAAAATAAAGATAATTCCAAGGATCATTTTTCAGGTTTTGGCTAAAGCAAAGCTAATAGTCACTCATTTAAATATCATTTAAACATTTTTGGCATGCAGAAATTCCAGAGTCTGCCAGAAAAGGAAAAAAGATCATTAAAATGATTTTTAAAACAATAGATTTCTTATACTTACTGCTAAAAGTTTATCTCCAATCTGAAGTTTACCATCTTTATGTGCTGCACCTCCTTCAATTATTTTGGTTACATAGATGCTATTATCTCCAGGAATATGTTGATTTCCAACACCTCCAGCAATGCTGAACCCAAGACCTGTTTGGAAAACACGAGTTTTAGAATCTCATCAATAAATGTGAACTTATGAGTAGAAAGAAATGGCTGAAAACTTGAAGGTGATAATTTCGTCACACTAATGTTTTTAAACTAGAAAAACTCTATCTACCTACTTTTAAATTTGTAAGCATTTGTTCTGCAATCAGGGGACAATTATAAATATAGGTGTCTCTTACAGTTACAAGTAAGTTTCCTTTTTTTCCTCCCAAGTTACATCTTAAAGTCTCTTTGTAAATGTATTTGTTAGTTCAAAGAGACATTATAAAATTATGTTTCATTTTTGTTTCTGTCATAACTGTGCTTCTTACTAACAATTTTAATACCTTCGCAAGATTAAAATTGAGAAAAAATAATAAAATTGCTGGTAGTGGGTAGAATAGGTTTTTAGAAATGTGAATAGCTTATTTTTCCAATATTCTATAAATTAATTTAAATAAGGCATTTCTGTTAATTCACAAATCTCATAGCTTCAGTACCAAATTTGTAGCTCTCTATTTTTTTTTTTCGTTTGTTGGAGTACCACCTCCTCCATGAAGCCGCAAATTAGAATCAATATTTATATTTATCCTCAATCCCATCAATGTTTTCAAAATTCAGAAACCACACCTTAAAAGTCCTCATTGTAAATGTAACTGCTAATGACACACTCACATTTTCTTCTTTTAACTTAGTCTATGTACCTGCATTTAATATACTTTATGGATTAATGATTACAAATTAATATCAAAATTATATATAACTTCAAAGTATTTAAATAGAATTCTACTTAAGTCAAAAATCAGTAGAAATAGCAGAAATTCTAAAAATTCATGCAAGTTCTGTAGATTACCGATATTATTAATCTAGAATGTGTCATAAATAACTTCAAAGTTATATTTAACTAAGAGATTTCTTAATTTGTCTTAGTTCGATTTATTTTATACCTTTAGGACCTTTAATGAGCTTTATTTCCATTATTTTTTCTGATACAGGTTTCCGTCTTTTTACGTACAAGCGTACAATAGACCCTGCTTCTTTCAATGCTTCAACTGCTTTGCTATGTGTTACATCACGAACATCTACTTCATTTACTCGCAATATACAGTCATTGACCCTGAAGGAAAAAAATTAAAAATTAAAAAATCAATTTTTCACTTTGCCAATTTTTTGTCCTTTTCATTTTTAAGGTAAAGAGAATTATTACTAGAGAAAATATAAATGAAAAAACTGCATGTTAAATTTCAATGTATTGAATACTTATATAAATATTTCCCAATGGCTATCAAAAGAAAAAGTACAAATAATAGATTATACAAAAATATTAAATAATAATGACAGCTACAATTTGTATGCTTATCATGTGTAGGCCTTAAGACACTTTACGAAAATAGAAAATATTTATTTAGCACTAACCACATGCCTAATACTTCTTTTAGTGCTTAACCCTCACAACAACCTGTAAGGGAGAAAGATATTTATATTCCTTTATTACAATGGAGATACAGGCACAAAGAGTTTAAATAACCTTCTCAAAGCCATCTAGATAATGACTGACACAGTTGTGATTTAAAGGTAAGAAAACGGAAGTTCAGACTGAATGACCAGCGTAAGGTCACAGAGATTGTAAGTGGCAGAATTGAGATTAAGTAATTGATTTATCCAAAAATAAATTTTTGATTGGTTTTTCCAACTTAGATATACTAGATTTTTAAAAAATGAAGTTATTTCTTAAAATTTATATGAAGTTAAAGATTATATCATTTAATTAAAAATTTTCTCATGTAAATAATTTATCTTAATTTGACAGAGTAATATATTTTTAAAGATTGATTTGTTCCTAGTCCTAAGTTTTCCCCCTAGCTCTGGTCTCAGGTTTTTTTTTTTTTTTTGGAGCGGGGTAGATGGTGATCTCAAATTGGGCAAGGAAGGAGAATAAAACAATTAAAATATTAAAATTGATCCTGGTAAGTTTCTATATCCAATTAACTTTCTTTAGAGAAAAGAAATTCCAAAGACAGTAATATCTTAGAGTTAGTCCTGTAGGTAACGTTCCTCAGTGAAACAAATGAAACATATTAATTTTCACATAAGCACAAAAAGAAGGCTAATAACAGAATCAGGAAATAAATGTCTAATTTACGTGAATGGTCAAAATATTAATATCTAATTTTATTAATATACCACCTGTCATATCCAGTGAGAAGTTTAGAAAGTAAAGTGCTGCATGGAGCCTTAAAATAAGATGTTTTTAACAGATCATATAAAATCTTTAGTCCTAAAACTTCAGAGTAGGGAATATATTAAATTACATATATTAAAAAACAACAAACTAGGGAATAATAGAAGTGCCATAATCTATGGCCTAAGGAAACAATAAAATGCTAAAGATGTCTTCTGAAGTGGAACACTAAATTTAAACAAGATGGCAATGTTATTTTCATCTATTCAATTAAGAAAATATATTTATTTAAAGTCTGCATAATCTTTACTTTGTTGCATATAATACAAACTCAGATATATCTGATCCCTTGTATAAGTTTATATATATATGCATGTATGTACGTATGTATGTATGTTTCCTGCTCAGAAATTAAATGTAAAACATTTTGTGAATGTATTTAAAAACACAAATACAAAATTAAATTCCCAAATGAAAGATGGAACTAATGCTTAGAGCGCAATTTTCTTTCATTATTTGAGCATCTACCTTATGTTAGTTATTATGATAGTGGTTCTTATTTGTATTTATGCTTTGTTCAATTTGCCTCAAGAAAAATGTACAAAGTGGATTCGGTGTCATAACAAAGTGCAAAACATACCGCAATCTTCCATCTTGGGCAGCTGCTCCCCCTGCAATAATTTTGGTAATGAAAATACTTGAGTCATCTCCAATATGTGGGTTGTCCGTACCTCCTGCAATGCTGAAACCAAGCCCTGAATTTCCCTAGACATAAAGAGGGAAAAAATTGGAAGACTGAATAAGAATTATCTTTATTGATAGGTTCCTGTCATTATAAGATCTAGAAACTATACTAACACAAGAACAAACACATGAAGGTTTATGTGTAGGGAATATAATATTCTAAATTAAGAAATATAAAGAAAGCTCTTTTTCCTCTGTGAAGAATTCAGAGTAGGTGGGGTTGATGAACAAGGAGATTTTTCTGGGGTCTAGCCTATGTTTTTTCTTTAAAAGTATGTGCAATCTGTCCTTGGATTATAGTTGGAATTCTGTAGAGTTGTCACTAAATCTCTTTCTTTTACACTAGATCTCATTTGTTTGGTAAGGCAAATCTCTCTTGAGACAAAAACAGTGAAGTGATTTTTCTGCTGCTATTATTTTCGAGCAGATAAAACCAATATTATTTTAGTCTTTTAAAAAAGGGGTAGGGAGGGAGTGGTGCTTTTCTTCTGCTAACTTTGCCATCGGCTTATATGAAAATGACCGAATTTTATCTAAGTAACAGGTGCCATCGTCTTTGACTTATTTAACCAAGACACACCTAACTAGCAAAAGACATTTTTAATACTGAAAGCCCAATCTGAGAACTTAACATTGGTGAGCTTCTGGATAGCAAAGTCAATTTGCCAAAGCAGTGCTACTTTTTGCTTTTTTTTACATACGGGATTTCTGAATATTTTCTTTGAAGAAAGGGTTCTACCACTACAAAAAGTCTTTAAGGACAATTATTCTAAACTAAGTTCTTAAAAATGTTTATTTCGTAATGTTCTAACTCTGGCTTTCAGGCAACTCAAATAAGTGAATCTATCTTGACCTATTACTTAACTGTTAATATTAAATAGCTTTTATATTCACTCTACTATGATATGTCCAGATTCTATTTTAACAAAAAATTTTTTTTTCAGTCTAAACTCTTTAAGAGTTACTAGAGTCTCAATAATAGGTTGTGTAAGGTTACCAAGTTACTCAGGTACTCAAGCTTTTTTTTTATTTACTTAAAAAATTTAAGATATAATTTGCATATAACAATGTATCAGTTTATGGTGTACAATTTGTTGCTTTAGCTAACACCTCTATCTCATTTCCTTTTTTTTGTGGTGATTAACATTTACGATCTAGTCTCTTAGCAATTTTGAAGTATATAATACAGTACTGTTGACTATAATCACTCTTTGTGCATTAGATCTCGGAAACATTCTTCCTGTTGCAAATTTATACCCTTTAACAACATTTCCCCAATTCCCGGTATACTCAAGTTTAATTAGTGAAAACACAATGTACAGTCCTGACTAAATAAAGGAATTTAAAAGGCACTGGGAAAGGATGAAAAGTGAAGATAAAAAATAAAAAGTTAGAATTATATGTCAATTATCTCAATAAGGCTGAAAAAACTCAAACAACAAAATACCATACCGAAATATGTAAAATGCATTAATACTAGAAAGTTACTCAGTTTCTATCTCATGTGAACAGGTGATCCAAATTCAGGTTGTAGGCAGTAAATATCTATTATACATGTAAAAGACTCTCTAAAGTCTATTTCTGCTCAATCTATACTGGCTTCAAACATAAGCAAATCTAAGTATCTAAAATTTTAGTCTTAAATATACGGATATTCAGTTACTCAAGAAATTTACTTGTGAGGAACACTTCATTTCCCACAAATGCTGGTCAGATAAGATGGTTTTACAAAAATAACATCAACTGAAAGCAGATATTCTTAAGGGGAAAATATAACAAGAAAATTTACACATCTGAAATTATTTAAATTACCTTTAAATTATTTTTTTGACTGGAGGAATGAATAAGTTTTTTGATAGGGGTCTTGTCAATTAGCAATGTGGTTATTATTCTGCTAGGAAAGAACACTTATACAATGATCAGGTTACTGATACTAAATACTTGTTTAAAATAAGCAACATTTTATTACATAAAAATGAATTAAAAAATAAAAATTAAAAACAAAAATCTGAGAAACTGTCAGTCTAGAGGAGTCTAAGGAGACATGATAACTAAATGTATTAAGGTATCCTGGATGGGATCCTGGAAGAGAAAAACATTAAAACTAAAGAAATCCAAATAGAGTGTGGACTTTAGTTAATAATAATGTATTAATATTGATTCATTAGTTGAAATGAATGTATTGTAGTAATGTAAGATGTTAATAATAGGTGAAACTGAGTCCAGGGTAAATGGGAACTCTGTATAACTTTTCTATAAATCTAAAACTATTTTAAATAAAAAGTTTATTTTTTAAAAAAAGGTTATTAGGGGGTCAAATATAGGGGCATATGGAGATGGAGTAAAGGGGATCAAATATATGGTAGCTGAAGGAAACTGGACTTTGGGTGGTAAACGCACAATAGAATATACAGACGTCAAATTATAATGTACACCTGAAAATTATATAATTATATTAACCAATGTTACCCCAATAAATGTGATTTAAAAAATTTAAAAAAGGTTATTAAAGAAAAGCATCATGTTCTGAAAATATCATGGCTAATTTTATGATATGTGAACTTATAAAAGAAATGAATATTACATGGTTCTAGTTTTGAATGATCTATTATTTCCTTGGATTCTATATAAAAGAACAGTACTGTATATTTAAGGAGTTCTTTAAAGCAACAGATTTATGCATTAAAAAACTTAAGATAATTATTAGTTTTTACCCTTTCAAGTGTGATTTCTTCATATTCATAATCTGCATCAGTGCCATTAACCTAATGGGTGGAAAAACAGAAATTTAAAGTGTAAAATCTGAAATGGCAAGACATAATTTTTGCATAATTTATTAATGAAAACCTGTTAAATGTGATAGCAATCAAATAATATAGCTTCCTTTAAAATAATTTAGGGAAAATTTTCAAGGAGTGGAAGAGTATAATGTGATTAATGAGTTAACATTTACGGTATTACGACTTTCAAATATAGAAAGGGCACACTCAGCTTTTAATATTATTGAACTCTGACCCTTTTCTCTGCCTTGATCCACACATCTTAAATCAGTTGGCAATTCTTACTGATTTGAATACTTAAACTTTTCTGAAAACCATCATTTCTTCATTCTCATTTCTATTTCTTTGGTTCGAGGCTTTGTTAATCTCCTGTGGACTAGTGCCAATATAAGCCACTCAATCTCTTAGATTAGTATTTTCCACTGCCCAACTTTCTAATGTTTCACGCATATACATCTTTTTGGAGTTCATGTCTAATAATATACTTTTTCCAAATATACTTTAAGAAACTCTCATACAAGGCTCTGTATGAACTGACCCCAATCTATCATTCAGCTTCATTCCTTATATATTTTACCTCTTCAACAGCCTTACACACCATAAAATTTGAATGATTTGCTTTCCTTTACATATCCTGCAAGTTCCCAACTCTGCATCTGCTACTTTAGTGCTTCCTCTGTCACACATTTCATTTACATATTTCATGTTGAAATTTGATTCACCATTCAAGTTCTTGCTCACATCTTACAGAATAAGCACTTTCTTTTATTCTTTCCAATTTATTTCCCCGTTCCCTCCTGGAAGAAGTAATTCCCACAGTGAGGGCCAAGGGTGAAGGGTGAGTAATCCTCTGATTCAGATTAACTTGGGTTCAAATCATTGCTTTAAAGAGTCCAGTGACATGAAGCTGGGCAAAACACTCAATCTAATAAGTCAAATAAGGATTGTGATAAACTGCATTTCTCAAGATGCCTCCTATCTTTCATCCGACATGCTTTTTTGTAATATGACTAAACCATCTTACCATCAAGAGATGTTGTCAATGTCCCCTCCTCTTGGATCTAGGCAGGTCCTAGATGAGTTTTGTTAAAAAAGAATGTGGTATAAATGATGCTAGGTTTCTGAAGCTAGGTCATGTGAAGCCCTGTAGTTTTCGTGTTTGTTTTAGAATATACTGCCTTAGAACCCAACAGCTATAATGTGAGGAAGCTTAGACAGCCTAGGAGAAGATTTAAATTAAGGAGAACCAAGGCCCTTGGCCAAAAGCCCCACGCTGCACTCCTATCAGCAACCAGCACCAACTGCCGGCCATGTGAATAAGGCTATTTTGGGTCTTCCAGCCTTCTCCAGTGCCTCAGCCAATACCATGTGAAGCAGAACCATCCAGTTAACCCAGAAAATCATGAGAAATAATGAACTGTTGTTTTTAAGCCACTAAGTTTCAGGGTAGCTTGTTATACAGCAACAGAATAATGAAATGACAGAATAATAAAATTATATAAGCTATTTTGCTTTCTTCATCATCCTGTAAGAAATCAACCCTTAATTCAAGTCTAATTCAAGGACTAAAAGTTTTTTTCTTGAGGAGTTTTGAAACCCACCTCCACTAATTTTTGGGGTCCTTAATTCCTATGGCTGTAATAGATTCAAACCCA
>NW_011888795.1:146508-197350 GCF_000151845.1 Pteropus vampyrus
ACACACACACACACACACACACACACACACACAGGGTATGCATACATATTCTATTTAAAAAAACATCCATTAAATTTAATAAATTTTCCTCAGCTTATGGCTTTGGCCAAATTCCAAAATTGCTACACTGGGCTCTATTTTTGTTCATTTGTTCATTTTTAAATACAATAGTCTGAAATTTTATTCTGGAAACATTTCCAAGTAAGAGTACTTATATGGTCCTTTTGGTGTTAAAATGTAAAGTTTTTGTATTGTGACCTTATTATTTCTGCTTTAAGGAATGAGATTTTCACCATCAAGATTTCTCAAAAGGTAGGTACTTAGTAAATGTCCTTGGTACTTATTTAATGCCACATCATGATGTACTGATTATCTGGTGAGGATTCTAGGTAGCATCGAGTGTGGAGTGATTTAAAAAAGGTGAACAACTGAGAAGGTCATATAGACTTCAAATGACTTATTCCCAAATCCTCAATAACTTGAAGCTGTCTGATAATTTTAAATATAGAGACAATTCAATTACAACATTAAACACTTTCAAACTGGGCAAAGAGTACATTATCCAAAACACGAATTACAAGTACCACTTACTTAACAGTAAATGTAAATCCAGTAAACAGTAAATTCAAAACACGAATTACAAGTACCACTTACTTAACAGTAAATGTAAAAATAACAATGGTGGTGTAATATTTTCAAAAGCAGTATGGTTTCCAGCAAAACTATAAAGTGATTTGTGTGCTTAGTTTCCTTTTTATAACATCTTTACAAAATGTGGCTTCCAATAGGAAAGAAATGCTTGGTTAATGTGTTTATTACTCTCAATAAATAGAATACAGTAAGAGGTAAGGTAGGAACAAAATTAAATCCATATTTAGACAAAATGAATATATTGCTGACAAAATATTTGTGTTTTTTCCTCTAAAAATATGAGAGAATAAACTTAATACTTCTCGAGAATTGTCATTGCTAGCATTTTCTAGGTTTTGAATTCAGTCTTATCAACAAAATGGGATTGCGTATGGGGGTGAAGGTTGGAGCAGAAACTAGATAGTGCATTGAGGCCTGATTGTGAAAGGTCTTGAATGCTTTCGGAAGGAAGAAGAAAGTCTTGCAAGTTCTTGAGCATCACATAGGTTTAATAGATATCCGCAAAAAAGAACTATGGCAATTTGGAGCAGAAATGGAGAGAAACTAGAGAAAAGTAAACTGGTAAAAAATTATGACACTAGTCTGAGTAAAAGGAAAAAATTCCAAAAGCAGATTAATCTCAGGAAAATGATGATCTCTACATTATGTTCCTGCTCAGCAATGAGATCTGCTCTCTTTCTCATGCACTGCTTTATGCCACCAGTAAAGTTTTATAGTTTTCTTACTATAAATTCTATACATTTCTTGTTAAGCTGATTGCTGTTTTCATATTTTAATTGATAGTTAATGGACTTATACTTACAACTTGTTGCTAGTAATACTGGAATAGCATTTATTGTTTAAGTTGTATAATTCTTTTTTTCCTTTTAATACAATTTGCTTTAATTATGGGTACACAAATGTCATAACGAAGCAGAGGACAATTTAGTATATGTACTGCCGAAGTGAGCACGAGGACGATTTATGACACAAATATTCTCAGTCTCTTACTAGCTCAAAGATTTTAATTTTCCAATCAGCTACACTAATATAACCAAAAAGAACAGACAAAGCCTATTACATCATAGGTATAAGGCTTGTCCAAAGAAAGATTTTTTAAAAACCTAATTTATTAAAGCCCTGTTATTTAGGTTCAATTCAGTAATATATTGACATTCAAAATTTTATCTGTTAATATTCGTATGTCTCATGGTTCATATTAATAGATAATCTCATCAAAGTCTATAGCATCACAAAGTAAGAATCTAAAAATAAAAATGTATTAGGAAGAAAATGTTCTTCCAAATGCAAAATTAACACAACTACATACAAAGTGTTAACTCCAAAAGAATTTACTTAAAAGTATTTTCTAAATAATGAATAGCCATTTAGGTTGATTTAAAAATACTGTATTTACCAATTAAGCTACATATGAAGCTTTTAGTATGTAAGAAAACTACCAAAGTCAAGCTGAATAAATTTTCCTAACCATCATTGTTCACAGTCTGTCTTAAAGAAAATAAAGACAGAGGAACAGATGGGAATTATTTTGACAAGATTACTTCATTTCTATCTCATTATTGGAACCAAGAACTCTAGAATTTTTGTCTTTAATTTTCTGTTCCCTTAACATTTTTACTATTTAAGGAAAGAATAGGAATGCATGAAGAGAGAATCAACCCTAATGCCAATGAAATTATATCAATTAATAGTTAAAATTGAGTATAATATGTTATACTTAATGGTAAAAGACTGAAAGCTTTTCCCAAAGGATCAGAAATAAAACAAGAATGCTTGCTCTTGCCACTTTTATTAAACATTGCAATGGAGGTTCTAGCCAGGGCAATTAGGCAAGAAAAATAACTAAAAGGCATCTTGACTGGAAAAGAATAAGTAAAACTACGTCTATTTGCAGATGACATGACTTTATGCTGAAAACTGAAAGGAATCCACACAAAAAAACTATCAGAGCTAATAAATGAGTTCAGTATGGTTGAAAGACAGAGTAATACCTAAAAATCCATTATATTGCCATACACGAGCAATGGAAAAATCTATAAATAAAATTTTAAAAAATTCTATTTATAACAGCATTAAAAGAAGATACTCAGGAATAAATTTAACAAAAGAAGTGTAAGACTTGTACACTGAAAATTACGAACATTATTGAACAAAATGAAAGATGTAAACAAAAAGAAAGACATTCTGTATTTATGGATTGGAAATCATAATGTTGATAAGATGGCAATACTCCCCAAAATTACCTATAGATTCAACTCGATCCTAAGCAAAACCTCAGGTGCCTTTTTGCTATGTGCAGAAATTGACAAGCTGATCATTCATATTCAAATTCATATGGAAAGCAAAGAATCTCAAACAGCCCCTCCCCCCCAAAAAACTTTGAAAGTTGGAAGACTTATATTTTCTGATTTCAAAACTTATTATAAAGTTACGGTAATCAAGACTACATGGTGTTGGCATAAAAATACACATACATATCAACAGAAGAGAACTCGAAAATCCAGAAATAAATTCATATATTTGTAATTAACTGATTTTCTGCAAGGGTGTCAAGACTATTCAACAAAGAAAGAATAGTCTCCAACAAATAGTGATAGGACAGCTGGATATCCACATGTAAAAGAATGAAGTTGGATCTTAACTTTCCATAATATACAAAATTAACTGAAAATGGATCAAAGACCTAAATATAAGAGCTAAAACTTAGTAGAAAACATAAGTGTAAATCCTTGTGACCTTGGATTAGGCAATAGTTTCTTAGACATGACAGAAAAAGCATAAGTGACATATATATATTTGGACTTTTGAGCTTCTATAGAGACATCTTACAAATTGCTAATAAAATACAATAATCCAATTAAGAAATGGACAATGGATCTGAACAGATAGATATTCCTCCAAAGATATACAAATGTCCAATAAGCACATAAAAAGATGCTCAATCAACATCATTAGTCACTAAGTAAAGGCAAATCAAAGCTACAATGAAGTATCACTTCATACCCACTAGAATAGCTATAATAATAATAATAAAAAAAAACCCAAAACATTGTTGATAAGGACTAGTCATATTGGTGAAGACGTAGAGAAATTAGAACCCTCTTACTTTGCTGGTGGGAATGTAAATGGTGCAGCCGCTACTGAAAACAGGTGGTTCCTCAAAACCCTAAATATAGAATTACCATATTACACAGCAATCCCACTGCTAGAAATTGAAAACAGGGACACAAATTCAACAGAAGGATGAATAAACAAAATGTGGTGTGTACTCATAATGGAATGGAATATTATTTAGCCATAAAAATGAATGAAGTTCTGATATATGTTGCAACATGGATGAACCTTGAAAATATACTAAGTGAAAGAAGCTAGACACAAAAGGCCACATATTGTATTATTCTATTTATTTGAATGGTCCAGAATAGACAAATCCATAGTGACAGAAAGTAGATTAGTAGTTGTCAGGGGCTGAGGGAGGAGCAGAATGTGGAGTAATTGTTTACTGGTACCAGGTTTTTTTATAGGGTGATAAAATGTTCTGGAATTAGAAAGTGGTGGTGATGGCACAATATTGTAAATAAACTAAAAACAAACTAAAGTATACACTGAATTGTACACTTTAAAAAGGTAGATTTTGTGGTATATGAATATCTCGACATAAATTTTTAAGGTAAAAATGTAGAAAAGGGAGATAGGTAAATATAAATGCAAACTAAAATGAGTTAATACATTTTAAACATGTTAAAAAAAGATCAAAACATTTATTAACACTCTGTGCTAGTGATAATATGGGATGAAAACATAAATACTTTTTGTTGAAACATAAATGGGTAAAACTCTATAATGAACAAATCTATAAATTTACACACTGAGCAATTTATGAGTATGTTTTGCTTATATACTTGTATACATATACAAGATATGTATACAAATATTACCAGTAGGGCACTGATTTTACACAGTAAAAGTTTAGAAACATATATGCATGCATGTGCCCCCAAATGTTTAACTATGACACTACTAACGCTTTGTGTCTTAGGCAAGGGTAACTGGAAGACTGGAAGCAGAGGTGAAAGAAAAGTTTACTTTTCACTGGATAGCCTTTTGTTACTTTAGAATTTTGTACAATGTGTATGCATTACCTGTTCAGCTAATTATTTAATTTTGGAAAGTGTGATGACTACAATCAGGGAAAAAAAATGTGTTCTAAGGCAACAGCTGTATTTAATCACTGACTGCCCCTAAGCAAAACATAAATTAACAAAGAGAACTAATAAAGGAGAAAGAAATGTGAAGAGAATATTGACAAATGTACAAATAAAATTCTGCTTAAGAATTCTACATCAGTGTGAAAGGTAACACTGACAGAAAAGAATCTGAAGAAAGTATAGAAGAGTATTTTTGGTTTGTTTTAAGCATTATTTGAAGTTTTCCAAAATTCCCAAATATCTGATACATCTATACTCATATAAATACAAAAAGAATGTAAAGCCAAATAAAACATTTTATAATATAGCCTGAAATCAACTACAGTTCAAAAATGAGAAGAAAGGATTTTGACAGCCTATGAAATTATGTACTATTTAATCAAAAAAGGAAAACTCACAGCCCTACTTAAACACCACATCTCCAAAGACATTTTCCTTTGGGGTGAAAAATGTTAGATCAGATTCTGCTGTTCTGGCTATTTATTTTTAAGGGAAAGAAGACTTTTTAACAAAGTGAGTTCAGAGGGAAGCACTAATCAATTTAAAGTTAAAATAGGTTACTCAATTAGATTTCTAAAATGACTCTTTGAATATAAAGCATTGTGTTAGTGACCATTGGTCAGAAATAGCCTTTAGTGAAAGTTAATCACTTTAATTAAAAAATAAAATCATAAATTTCTATTTTAACATTTCTGCTTTGCATAAGTATGGGGAAAAGAAACAACCAAAAAAAGAGAGTACCGCTTCATTTACTTTTAACAACTGCAGTTCAGTGACAGAATATCATAAGTACAATATATAAGAGAAATAATGCTATGATCTTTATATCTGTATCAAAAACTGAACAGGAAAAGAAGAATTATTTAAATGTGGGGACAAAATGAAACTTACATAAGTTGGTGTTTCCAAGCTATCTGTGTTGACCAGTACTGGAGGAGGATTTGCCTTAAAGAAGAAATTGTAAATGTGTTAGTTTAACAGGAAAATTGACATATTCTATATTAATGTTTACAAATGTTAAAAACTCATGAAGGATTTGCTATTTCTTAAATTATAATTTTACATGAGCTGTGCATGTTACCCAGTTTCCAGAACCAAATGGAAAGAATTAGGTAAAAGCAATTAAAATAGATTTGTTTTGAGAAATAAATTGTTATTTCTGCTAAAACAGGTAATTTTAAGATTTACGAAAAAGTTCACCAGCCTTCTCAAAAAATACAAATATTCTTTAGTATAACAACTCTTCATGAATTGCTTAGAAATCATTAGCTTTTCTGTTCCCAAGGGTCTCATGAAAATTCCAATCACTTTATCACTCAGGAAAAAATTAATTCTTCCCTACACTGTATTGTGTTTGAACATGAAAAAAAGTCTGTCACATAAAGAAACAGATCGCAGACTTTTGGAATATTGGAAACACACTTAATGTAAAAGCACTCAATTATTTTCAGTCGCGGTTATTGCTTTCCAACTGTTATTCTAGACCTATCACAGAATAATAATGGTTACAAAAATAAAACCAAAACCAAACAACAACAACAACAACAACAACAACAACAACAACAACAAAACAGCAGAAACACATACATATTTAAGTTTGGATTGGAAAAAAGCCTGGCTTTCTGGTTCAGTTAGAAAGTGATTATTTATGTAGGTGAAATAAAATTTAAAGAATAAAATACAATTAATACCAAATGAAAACATACCAGAACAAATCAGGAACATACCAAAAGACTGATGTGATTCCCAAAAAATTATCTTTCTTATGCATATTTAAAAATATAAAAGTACCGAATCAAATGACATTTTTCAAAATATAAAAACAATGACCAACCTTCAAACAAATTTTAGAAGATACGTTTATATACGTTAATAGTTCTATTCCAATTAATAAAGAATTACCCATGGAAGCTGTATGAAACATTATATACAAAATAATCATTTTCTTCCAAGTGTATAGCCTTTTCTAAAGAGTAAATATTCAGAATTCACATTTCATATTATTTTCAGCAAAGTATAAGATATGGATGATCATATAATAAAATGTTTAAAGACAACAGTTTCATGGTTTAATTATACAGTATGCATTGGGCTACATAAAATAACAAGTTAAAATGAGTAGGTATTATTTCACTATATATAAGCATGACATTAACTTTTATGTGCAGACCTATCTTTGAATATAATAGTTTATCTTTGAATGATTCAGTGAAAACAAAATCTAGTAGATAAAAGTACTATTTGTAAGATTTAAGCAAAGCAAGTCAACTTACAGACATCTGAGATTTTATGAATATTTGAAATTACTCATTTCCCAATGACCTATTGAGATTCCTCAAATTGATATTTCACTTCATTAATAAAATTAATGGTACTTCACCTTATTTTGCTTCAACAGTTAGAGAAGAGGGCAAGAAAGAACAAAGCTATTTAAAGTTAAAAAAGAACTTACATTCTTCAAAACTTATGGCAAGAAAGCCAGTTGATTCCCTCTGCTCATTTATTACCAAAGGTACAGTGAAAAAAGTTAGTTTTTATCAAAATCAATGTATCATCATTATATACAAGTTCACTTTTGATTCTAGTCATCTAAAAAGTCTACCTGATGTTGAAATATATACAAACAAGATGCTAAAAGTGTTAAATTTACTTTAAAATAAAACAATGTGAAGGTAGGGAGTGGGAGGGGATCACATATAAGGGTGAGTACACATAAGCTGATGATTGTTGTAGTTGAGTGATGAGTATACAGGAAAGTTCACTACACTACTCCCTCCATATTTGAGTATTTTGGAAACTTTTTTATAATGGAAAGTAAAACAAACAAACAAAAAGACCTAGATTGAATCAAGTACTAAGTTTGTAAAAAGTTAATAACTAAGGCAGTTGTGAAAAACTACAGGTAAGAGTTGCTACTAAAATATTAGCATTCACACCATGAAATTGATTTCAATTTTAAAGTTCAGTTCAGAATAAAGAATAAAGATTATTAAAAATAATTTGTAACTTTGATTTAAAGAACATGAATATATAAATAATCTATGTACAACAAGTTTATTTGTAGGTGTATCTTATAATTAACATGAGTGAATAATCATACTTGAAGGAAACCATAAGAATAAAGAATTTGAAACTGGACAAAAATCATGAATGTTCACAGTGAGGATTAAGCAAAAATTTCAATCAAAACTAATATCAAGATAAGAAAACCTAACAATTTGAAAAAGACATATCACAAAATAGAACCTATATAAATAAAGCTCAAGAAGCATGATGTGATTGTCTTAAGTTTAGCCATCTAAAATAATGATAAAAATATTTAAGACTATGTTAGCAGGTACAGAATTAAAACATTTATCTTGGAATAAATTACATCCTTACTGAGATTTTCTAAATTCTTGTATTATAAAATACATTTTGAAATGGTATTTGACAAAGTAGTACTCCACGGCTCTTCAATTTGGGGGAGGTGGGAATGGAAGTGAACAGGGGAGCACAATTTGAATGGGCTTGAAGGGTATGATACACAACTAAGACACAATGCCCTAGTACCAAAGCTAAAGGACAGGCTACTTCTGAAGGAAGAGATATAGAAAAATTCAGCCATAGAAAAGTACATAGTTTCAGATAACTGAACTAAAGAGCACTAAAATCAAAAACAGTAGCAACTTTGGCTAGTTTAAGACCCTGGGATACATAACCAGAACCGTGGGTAACAGAAAAGGTAACATGGAATAGTCAGCTTTACTTGGGAAGAAATCAAATAACAAGACTCGAATCTGTATGAAAGTTATTTCAAATCAAGAAAAATCCTTCCCCGCATTTTGCTTCAGGTGGCATTTATCAAAAGACCTGGTTCTATGCCTCCTTCTACCTCATTCTACCATTCAATAACTTTGACTATATAGGTAAATCACAAATGTTACTGAAACTCATTTTCTCCATCTATGAAGAGACAACAACCATGCTTTTACCCAAGAGAACTGTATGAAGATCCAGTGAAGTAATATAAAATATACTGTAAACCAAAGAAACCAATTGCTATTCTATTATTATTTACTAACAATACATACCATTGTGCATGTTTCAACTTGGATAATAATGAAATCCTACAATGCACCTAGAGATGGGTGTGAGTATGTAATAAAGGAGCAGGCATAATCTGGCAAGAATAACTAATCTCTAAAGAATTTGACCCAAGCATCAATAACAAAACTTAAGAAACAGAATTTTGCTCATCCAACTTTTACTATTCTGTTTCATTTACAAAGGCCCTTATGGGGGTTGCTGCTATAACACATTGCAGTATCCTTACACAATTTCAGAGGGCAATATTACATTCTTAAAAATTGTGTTAAAAAGAATTCTAAGATCCACTTTTTTAAAAACGGGCCCAAAACAGGAGTTTAGAAAATGCTTGTGTTTTTTCTTTCTTAGCATTTATCATAGTTTCATTATTGTATTTGTTTAATGTCTCTTTCTCTCCTACTAAATTATAAACAAGTGTTTTTTAATTTGAAAAACAAGTGTTTTTTAAAGTGAATTATAATTTGAGACACATTGCATTAGAAGTTAAATGCTATCGCTTAGGTGATCACTGTAAATTAAAGTGATGGTAAAAACAAATATGGCAGATTCTGGGAAGACAGCTAAATAGAAAGCACCCCAAATTTGTCATCCCCAACTGCACTGGTAGAATATATCTGATATAACAATTTTAAAATCATGTAGTCTGTCAAAGGCATGCAACTTCCAAGGGAAGTATTGGATGGTAAAGTGGTAAATTCAATTTCAGCTCTTAGCACGGTAGCAGCTATGCAACATCTACCTGTAACGGGACAGCTGTGCAAGTGTTCCTGGAATAGCTGGCACAAAACTTGCATAAGCCAGGGTGGGCAATAAAAAAGGGCCTGTCTTTCAAATACTGTAGATCAGTGATCTGATTGCTGAATGATGTTTCTCATGGCAGAGGTGCAGACAAAGAGGCAGTGGCCGTTGTTGCCAAACCTCCCCCAATTAATGCAACTTCCTCCCAATCTGGCTGAAGTAACTTAAATGGCAAGTATCTCCTAATACCATTTCATTTTTTCTTTTTCCCCTTTTGAGAACCTGACACTGAAAACTAGGATGTTAAAAAACAACCACATATATGAGGGAATTAGAAAGTCACTGCGTATGCCCAGGGAAGATGCAAATAAAGAGAAAACCTGAGAAGACCTTAGGTTTATAGTGCAAGCTGACTGTTAGTAGAAAGACAGCCTATGGCAATAAAAAAAACCAAAACAATGATGAAAACAAACAAACAAACAAACAAACAAACAAAACACCCAAATCAAACCAAACAAACAGAAAAACCCCAATACAAAAACAGCAAACCATAGGGAAGGGGGAGAATGTGATTTCCAAAGTTACCACATCATAAGATTCAAAAGTCTAGTTTTTAACAACAACAACAAAAAATCACAAGGCATGCATGCAAAGAAATAGAAAGGTATAATCCATTCAAAGAAGAAAAAAAACAAACAAAATGTCTTTGAAAAAGATCTGGCGGCAGATCAAGTAGATAAAGACTTTAAAATAATCATCTTAAAGATGTTCGAAGAACTAAAAGATATGATAAACAAAGTCAAGAAAGTGATGTATGAGCAAAATAGAAAAAATAAATAAAAGAAATCCTAAAGAGAAACCAAAAGGACATTCTAGAGCTGTGAAAAGTACAATAATTGAACTGAAAAATTCACTAGATCGATTCAAAGATAGAAGAAAAAAATCAGTGGACTTGAAGACAAAGAATGAAAATGATTAATCAGAGAACAGAAAGAAAAGATTGAAGAAAAGCAACCAGAGTCTAACAATAGACCTGTAAGCCCCCATTAAGCAGAACAACATACACAGACCAACATGGACTCTTGCAACTCCAAGAAGAAAATATCTTAAGAAATAATGAACAAAATATTTCCAAATTTGATGATAGACATGAATATAAACATCTAAGAAGCTCAACAAACTTAAGGTAGGATGAACTTAAAGAGATTCATATTGAGACAGACCTATTACAGTCACTGTTTAAAGATGAAGACAAAATGGTAAAAACAGCAAGAAGTAGCTTGTTAGATACAAAAGATCCTTAATAAGATTATCAACAGATTTATCATCACAAACTCTGGAGGTCAGAAGGTGGTGAGTGGGCTACTATATTAAAAGTACTAAAAGAAAAAACAAATGTTAACCAAGAGCCCTACATCTGGCAAAATTGTCCTTCAATGTGAGGGAGGAATTAAGATGTTCCCAGATTGAAAAAAAAAAAAAAAAAAAGCTAAGAGAGTTCATTACCGGTAGACTGGCCCTGAAAGAAATGCTAAAGGGAGTCCTTCAGGTTGAAATGAAAAGATACGAGACAGCAACTCAAGGTATTGGAAGAAATAAAGATCTCAGTAAAATAATACAAGGGCAATTATAAAAACTAGTATTATTGTAAAGTAGTTTTTAATATCACTCTTTGTTTTCTACATGATTGACATTAATATTTTTTAAATTACATTTTAAAATTATTCTGAAAGCTATTATTAGTCTAAAAACGATTAGTAAAGAATTCAAGTCAATATTAATAACTAAAATCAATTAATAATCTAATAGCTAATATTATAGTAACTTTACTTTGTAACTCCACATTTGTTTTCTATATAACTTAAAAGATGAATACATTTAAAAATTACTAGCTTATATGTTTTTGGGCATACAATGTTTAAATCTGTAATTTTGTGACAACAATT
Source organism: Pteropus vampyrus (assembly GCF_000151845.1). Lineage (NCBI taxonomy): Eukaryota > Metazoa > Chordata > Mammalia > Chiroptera > Pteropodidae > Pteropus > Pteropus vampyrus. Next base: position 158,141 of record NW_011888795.1, read on the forward strand.
GAAAGGGGTGGAGATGGAACTGTTTAAGAGGTAGAGACTGTATATTATTGAAGTTAAGCTGGTATAAATTCAAATGAGAGTGTTATAACTTTAGCATGTTAAATTTAATCCCTATGGTAAACACAAAGAAAATGGCTAAAGAATAGCGCAAAATAAAATGGGAAAGGAATTTACACATTTCACTACAAAAAAAGTCAACCAAACAAAAATTAAGACAGTAATGCAGGAAATAAGGGACAAAAAAGCTATAAGAAATGGAATATAGAAAACAAAGAGCAAAATGACAAAAATTCCTCATCAGTAATTACTTTAAATGTAAATGGATAAACTCTCCAATCAAAAAAAGATTGGCCAAATGGATAAAAACATATACACTGTCTATAAAACTCGCCTGAGATCCAAAGACATATACGGGTTAAAAGTAAAAGAATGGCAAAAAGACATTCCATGCAAATAGTAACCAAAAAATAGGAGTGGCTATACTTATACTTGACAAAATAGAATTTAACTAAAAAAAGTTATGGGAGGTAAAAGATGACATTACATGTTAAGAAAAGGTTCAATACAGGAAGAAGATATAACAATTACAAACATTTATGTACCTAATGACAGAACATCAAAGTATATAAAGTAAAAAAATGAAAGAAACGGAGAAGCAGACAGTTCTTCAATAACAGTTGAAGACTTCGGTGCTTCTTTCAAAATAATGTGTAGAACAACCAGACAAAGGATAAGAAAATGAAGAACTTAAAACAATAAATGAAGTGGACCTAACAGACACATGCAGAACACTCTACTTAACAATAATAGCATACACATTCTTCTCGGGTACACATGAGTCATTTTCCAAAATAGACCAAATTTGAGGCCACAGATTCAGTCTCAACAGATTTAGAAAGATAGATAACATACAAAGTTATCTTCTTTAAGCAAAATGAGATGAAACAGTATGCAAAAACAGAAGGAAAACGAAAATTCACCAAACTGTGGAAATTAAACACACTCTTAAATAACCAATGGATGAAAGAAGTCACAAAGGAAATAGAAAATACTTAGATAAATGAAAATGAAAACATAATGTACCAAAACTTATGGGACACAGCAAAAGCAGTGATAAAGAGGAAATTTACAGCTATAGATGCTTACCTTAAAAAACAAAATCTTTCAAATCAACACCTAACTTTACAACTTAAGAACCCAGTAAAAGAACAAACTAAACCCCAAATTAGCAGAAGGAAGAAAATAAGAAAAGTAGAGCAGGAATAAATAGAGAATAGAAAAATAAAAGAGACAATCAATGAGATCAAAAGTTGTTTATTTGAAAAGATCAACAAACTGATAAACTTTTAGCTAGATAAATTAAGAAAAAAAAGAGAGAACACTCAAATTACTAACATCAGAAATCAATGTGTGGGCATTACTACCAATTCTATAGAAATAACAAAGATTACTAGAGTATTACAAGCAACTGAGCATCAACAAATTGGATAATCTACACAAAACAAACTCTTACTGAGATTAATTATGCAGAAATAAAAAATTCGAAGACTTAAAAGTAATAAGATTGATCTAATAAATTAAGTGGTGAATCCTACCAAGCATCTGAAAAACTAACACAAATTCTTCTCAAACTCTACTCTGTCAACGAACTGAAGAGAAGAGAACATTCCCAAGCTCATTCTATAAGGCCAGCATTACTTTGATACCAAAATCAGACAAGGACACTAAAAGAAAATTATAGACCAATATCTCTTATGGATATTGATGCAAAAAAATCCTTAAAACACTGCAAAACAAATTCAGCAGCATAATAAGATTATAAACCATGACCAAGTGAAATTTATTCCTGGAATGCCTTCAAAAGAATGAAAAATCAATGCTATATATGCTACAACATGGGTTAACTTTGAGGACATTATGTTAACTAAAATAAGTTATCAACATTTGAATGTTGATCAATGTAATATACCACATCAACATAATGAAGGAAAAAAATGACATGATCATCTCAATTAATGAAGAAAAAGTATCTGACAACATTCAACATCCTTTCATGAAAACATTCAACAAACTAAGAACACAAGGAAACCACATCAGCATAATAAAAGTCATATATGAAAAACCCCCAACAAATATCACATTGAATGATGAAAGACTCAAAGTTTTTCCTCTAAGATCAGAACAGGGCAAAGATGTTGCTTTTGCCACTTCCATTCAACACAGTACTGGAAATCACAGCCAGAAAATTAGGCAAGAAAAAGAAAAACATTTAGATTCAAAATGAAGAAGGAGAATAATCTCTTTGTAGATGATATGATTGCATAAATAGGAAACCCTACAGGTACCACCAGAAAAAGAAAAGAACTGTTAGAATTAGTAAACAAATTTAAAAGTAGCAGGATATAGTCAACACACAAAAATCAGTTGCATTCCCATGCACAATCTAAAAAGAAAATTACAAAAATAATTCCATTTATAATGGATCTAAAAGAATAAAATAATGAGGAATGAATTAAAACAATATGGGGGACACGCTTATGCAATGAAAACATTGCTAAAAATTAAATATGACAGAAATAAATGAAAACATATTCTGTGTTCATGGATTAGAAGACAATATTGTTAAAATGTCATTACTACCCAAAGCAATTTACAGATTTAATCTGATCTCTATCAAAATCCCAGTGACATTTTTTTGTAGAAATAGAAAAATCCATCTGAAAATTCACATGGAATCTCAGGGATCTGTTAGCCAAACTAATCCTAAAAAGGAGAACGAGCCTGGAAGACTCACAGTTCCGCATTTCGAAACTTACTACAAAGCTACAGTAATCAAAACAGTTTGGTACCAGCATAAAAACAGACATAAAGACCAATGAAATAGAGAGTCCAAAATAAACTCTCACATATATAGCTAATATGTTCTAAAAAATAAATCATTTTTGAAAAGGGCACCAGCACCATTCAATGGTGAAAAGACAGTTTTTTCAACAAATTATGCTGGGATATCAATGTGCAAAAGGATGAAGTTAGACTTATCTAATGCCATATACAAAAATTAACTCAAAATGGACGAAGGACCTAAATGTAAGACCTAAAAGAATAAAACTCTTAGAAGAAAACATAGCACAAAAGCTTCATGATACTGGATTTGGCAATAATTCACTGCATATAACACCAAAGGCACAGGCCATAAAAGAAAATAGACAATTTGAACCCCCTGAAAATTAAAAATTTTGTGCATCAAAGACACTATCTACAGAATAAAAGACAACCAACACAATGGGAAAACATATCTGCAAGTTATATATTTGATAAGAAATATGCAGAATAAAGAGAATTCCTAAAACTCAATGACAAAAAACAACCTGATTCAAAAATGAGTAAAGTACTTCAACAGACGTTTCTCTACAGAAGGTGTACAAATTGTTAATAAGATACTCAACATAACTAATCTTTAGAGAAATAAAAATCAATACTACAATGAGATAGCACCTCACCACGATTAGGCTGGCTACTATCATGAAAAAAGAACATATCAAGTGTTGCTAAGGATGTGGATAAATTGGAACCACTGTGCACTGCTGTTGGGAATATACAATAATATAGATGCTGCAGAATACAGTATGGAGATTCCCCCAAAATTAAAAATAAAATTACTGTATGATCTAGTAATTCCACTTTTGGGTATGTGCTCAAAAGAATTGAAAGCAGGGTCTTAAAGAGGTATTTGTACAACCATGTTCATAGCAGCATTACTCACAATAGCTAAAATGTGGAAGCAACCTGAGTCCATCGACAGATGAATGGATAAACAAAATACAGTATATACATAAAATGGGATATCATTTAGCCTTCAAAAGAAAGAAAATTCAATGCTACATGTGCTATGACATGGGTTAACTTTGAGAACATCATGCTAAGTAAAATAAGCTTTCCACAAAAAAGACAAATACTATATGATTTAACTTATATGAGGTATTTAGAGGAGTAAATAGAAACGAAGTAGAACAATGATTGCCAGGCCCTAGGGGGAGGTAGAAATGGGAAGTTTTTATTTAATGGGTATAGAGTTTTAGTTTTATGAAAGATGAAAAGAGTTCTGTAGATGGATGATGGTGATGGTTGTACAACAATATGAATATATGTTATACCACTAAATTGTAAACTTAAAAATGGTTAAGGTAGTAAATTTTACATTATGTGTATTTTACCATAATAATAAAATTGGAAAAATATATGACCTCAATCTAAATATAAAAATGCATCAAACAAACACAAACTGAAGGATAGTCTACAAAATAACCAGCCTGTTTTTGTAAAATGCCACACTCATAAAAGACAACTCTAGATTAAAGGAGAATTAAATGTCATGAAAACTAACTGCAATGTTTGGTATTGGACTGGCCAAAAGGATCTGTTTTTGTTTTTCCTATAAAGAACATTATTAGGACAACTGAAAAAATGTAATTAAAGTCTATAGATTAGATAATGGTATTATATTGATGTTAATTTTCTGATTTAGCTCATTGTACTATGGTGAAATTTTGGTTCTCAGGAAAAAACATGAAGTCTTATAAAATCTTTGTATTTAGGAGAAAAAGAGGCATGAGTGAAACATCCTTTTAAATGGTTCACAAAAAATAATTTCGTACTCAATTATAATGGAAGAGAAATAAAATATGTAATAAGTGAAAACATGAACTGGAGAATCTAAATAAGGGTATATGGGATTTATGGTACTATTCTTGCAACCTGCTGTAAGTCTGAAATGATTTGAAAACAATACAACAACAATCAAACACAAAAGCAAAAACACCCCCACAAAGCAAATAGAATAAGGGCACTGCTGTCGCATATTACAGTATCATTAAAAAAGGTTCACCAAGGTAATCCAAAGTATGCTATTGTTTTTAAGATTATCAGTAAAATAAAAATATCAAGTCATGCTTTAGACTATACAATGATCAAATAATTTAAGACCCAACACTCAGATGTTTTGTAAAACTTAAAAGGTCCAGAAGCAATAGGATGCTCTGCACTTGATATACTTCTAATGAAACTACTCTCATGTCATGTGAGAATTATGTTAACTTGTCTCTTGCCCAAACACATAGTAGGTTCCTAGAAGACAAGAACAATGTTATATACATCTTAGTATATATGTGATTAGAAATATAACAAAAATTTGAACAAAAACCAATCCCTCCAAAGCACATATTAGAGTATGAACAAAGGGTTTCACACACAAAAAACATTAGCTATAAAGCATTTTCAACAATACCTTTATCACATGGTAGCTCTTCACGACTGGTAAAAATAGAGGTCTAAAGCATTTGGTTTTAAAGCAAAATATTTATTTTGGGGTGTAAAGAAGCCTGTATATTTAATAGGCCAGTATCATAGAGATTATATCTTCAATAGGAAGAACTAGCATCTGTTATTCACCTACTATATGCTCAGCTTCTATATAGAGAAACTGAGGCTCTGAGAAGCTGAGTAATTTCCCCACAATCACGTGGCCAGAAAGAGGTGAGGCCAGGCAATGTTAAGTGAGTCTAAGGAACAGTAGGTCTCATTATAAAGTCCATGCTCTTTCTGCAACTTCAAGCAGCCATTAAATATCTCTTTCTCTGTACCACTCTGTATAATAAACACAATAATTCCCACTGTAGTGAACTTTTATAAAATTTAAGTGGCATTATCAATAAATTACTCTGAAAAGTATAAACGTTTTACAAGTAATAAAAGACAAAAATTAAGATCTAGCAATCTGTCCAATATGCCTGATGCTCAAACTCATCTGAGGCAGTCAGAGAGGTGTTCTCCCCCATTTTAATAGATGGAGCATAAAACTCAAAGATGTTATGTAACCTGTTTGAGTTACAAAGGCAGGACTAAACTCTGAATCTTGCATCTTCTGCTTCTATTTCTATTACATCCTGATGCAGCCAAAATATGAAGTAGAAGATCCTTAAAAGAAAAATTATATCCATTTAAAATGTTAACATTGGGTTATATATTAAGCATAGACTTCAAAATTTACTTGGGGACAAACATTTTAATCAGTCGTATTAATTTTATAATGTACGTGTTATACTTGGTTAATCAGGAAAACAATTATTCTTGAAAATGAGGGACAATTATAGGCTTCTTACACAGTACAACATGAATTACTAAACTACCCTACATTGAAATTTGTAGTATATTTAAAACCTAAAACGGGACTAGGTAGAATAAATAAAATCTCTCTCTTGTGCAGATATACTCATTTGTTTTTTAAAACTTGTTCCTTGGTTTACTGTCTTAAAGAAGTATGAAACAACTAATAATATGAATAGCCAAGATCATGTGCCAGCTGCACATGCATTATTAGTCTTTCAATTATTGTAAACATCTCAAGTTAGTACTACTTTCATCTTCAGTGTTACAGATGAATAAAGAGAAGCTCAGAGTGGTTAAGTAAACTGCTCAGTTACATAGCTAGTAAGTGGTAGGACTGGAATTCGAGACTAGATCAAACCTACTCTCAGACCTTTATAACTACAAGGCTATGCAATGTCTTAATTTCCAAGTGTAGTGTGATGCTATGTTGGAGAGACTTGGAGTAAGTAAATCAGAGCATTCTGAATAGGAAAGGATAGTTTCCCTACTGAATATAAGAAGAGAAACTACTACAAAATTTCAAAAGATTCTAGAATACTATTTTAACATCAAGAGATTAACTGAAGTGACAAGAGTAAAATAAACTTTCAAATCTCTTACTTAAAAAAATACTGTATTTCTAAATCCTAGATACTTGGAAAGATGTTACATTATTACAGTATTACAATAACCCTTAGACAGCTTACTTAAAAAAAGTGTTAGTGTAGTACCTGTAATTTCCCCTAGAATCCTATTTTGTATGATGTTCCCAATGATTTTCATTTTTTAGGAGAGGAGAAAGGCACTGAGATGTGAGTAACCACAGTTGATATCTCATTTTTTTCCCTCAAAGGGACTTATTTTGAAACTGCATTTACACAGGAAATATATTGTTTTTACCTAGATTTTATGGTGCAGACCAAAAATGCCTAACAATGTATTTAATTTCATTTTAAATGAGACTGAGCTTTTTCACACCAAAGACCATTATTATTATACTCAATAATGCTACCACTATTTCGACTTTGGATGACTCTGTTGGTAAGGCAGTTTGTGTCTTAATAAGCCATTACTTGGAACTACTAACGCTCTAAAAACAAAAAAGTTCAGAATCTCTGACGTTTGGTTATTATTTCATTTTATTTTTTAATTGTTACGTGTTAACTTTTTAAAATAAATTTTTTATTTTAGAGTACTTTTAGATTTACAGAAAAGTTGCAAAGATAGCACAAAGAATTCCTATATATTACATATATATCAGCTTTATTTTTAACTATAAATGTGAAGTATGTTATCTAAACAAATGACAGAAAGATGTCTATTTCCAAAGAAGATAAATATATACTGGGAAACCAAATGTTACATAAATGACACATCTAATACCAGATCAGGTGAACAATAATTTTTATTATCTTTAAAAGATAAACAAAATCTCCAAAAGCAAAAATATTTTAAAACTGTTTCAAACAGATTTACAAGTACAAAAGGAATGATAAAAATCTAAAGAGTTTCAATATTATGAAGTTTAGAATGTGTCCTATTTCAGACAACCTAATAATATGGCAAATATTGAACCTACTTTATATTAAATCCCAAATATTTAATTCTCTAAAAATACCAATTGAAGACCAAAGTGAATTAGCAAACCTAACAAAGAAATAATTAAAACACTTTGAAAAAATACAAATAAAACATTAAAAGCAAATTAAATTTTTACAAAGAAAAAAGAAACTAATAAAAACCTGTGGTATGGTGGGTAGGATGACAGTATTCTCAGCAGGGACTGGCAGGACAGGGATCACAGGGACAGTGGGAGAAGAGAGAGGTACAGCTTCTGTTGGCTAAAAATCATCAACGACAAAAAATCAGGAAAAATACCAAAATAAAAAGGAAACACATATAACAGAAAGTTTTGTCATAAACTAGTTTCCAGAAATAATTGGGAAATAGGTAAACTATTAATATATTACTTCAATTTAAGTGAAAAAATGATCTCCAGAAATTACTTCAGATGTAATTATATCACCAATAATTTTAACTACTCTGTAGTTAAAATGAGTGACTACTCTCATTTTAGTTGTTTAAATGAAAAAAGAAAAAAAAAAAAAGACAATACTCCTAAGAGACAAGACACTCACTTCAGACACAGACTACAAAATATTTTTCTAGTATCCAAAATATATTTGACTACTTTCCTCCTCATATTCGAAGGATCAAAAGAAACTTTATTAGCCCACTGGTAGTAAATTGGGGCTTACAAATCCACAGACAAAAAGACTCAAAAGACTTCGAAATTCAATCTGTATCATTTAAAATAATCTTTGCTATTAATCTCTACTATCAAGAACTGTAATAACCTGCCTTAAACCTGCCTATATTAACTGAACTAACATTCATTCAATATCTATTATGTGTCAGACATACTATGGAAAAAATGAATAGGAACTATAGTGACATAATTTAAATTTGATATTTAAACTCAATTACTCTGACTTAATTCAATTATTTTTAAAAAGATGTAACTGGAACATAGAAAACGAGTTTTGTAGTAAGTCCCAATCTCTATAAACTGGATTAATACAGAAATATTTTCTATACCAAGGACATCTCCTACATGTATTAAAAAAAAAAAACCCCAAACATTAAATTGATAAGAGAACTATGCGTTAAAAGAAACTTAAAACAGAAAAAAAAATTGCTAAACTTGAAATTATGCTTTTCCTCACTGATAAAAACGTACAAAATAAAATTACAATGTTGATCTTTTTCATCTATCATATCGGTCAATCAAAATTTATCAAAAATGTATTAAGTTTCTTCAACAATGGTGCTGGGACAACTGGATTTCCACATGCAAAAGAATGAGGTAAATCACTATCTCACATCATATACAAAAAATAACTGGAAATTAATCAATGATCTAAATATAAGCACTAAAACCATAAAACTCTGTGAAGAAAACATAGGGGTAAATCTTTCTGACCTTGGCTTTGACGAATGAATTCTTAAATATGATCATTAAACCTTAAGTGACAAACATACATACATACATACATATAAAAAATTGGATTTCATCAGAATTAAAACCTCTTGAACACCAAAAGGCATCAAGAAAGTAAAAAGACAACCTATAGAATGGGAGAAAACATTTGTAAATCGCACATATGATGAGGTTTTAATATCCAGAATATATAAAGAACTCAAACTAAACAACAAAAGACAATAAAAAATGGGCAAAAAAACTGAATAGACATTTCTCCAAACAAAGATATACAAATGGTCTATAAGCATATGAAAAGATAATCAACAGCATTATTCATTAGAGAAATGCAAATCAAAGTGACAATAATGTATCACTTCACACCTACTCAGAGGCTATAATAAAAAAGTGAAAACAAAAACAGAAAGTAAGAAGTATTGATGAGAATGTGCAAAACTGGAACCCTGAAAAACTGCTAGTGGAAATGGAAAATGGTGCAGCCTCTGTGGAAAACAGTTTGGTAGCCCCTCAAAAAAAGGAACAAGAGATTTACTATATAACTCAGCAATTCTAATTCTATGTATATACTGAAAAGAACTGAAGACGGGGTATTGGATACTTTACACTAATGTTAAGTGATACATTATTCACAAGAGTTGAAAGGTGGAAACAAGTCAAGTGACCATCAAAGATGAATGGAAAAGTAAAATGTGGTATATACATACAATGCATATTATTCAGCCATATAAAAGAATGCAATTCTGATACATGCTACAGCATGGATGAATCTCAAAAACATCACGCCAAATGAAATTAATCAGACACAAAGGACACATTGTTGTATGACTCCACTTAGATGAAATCTTTAGAATAAGTTAATTCTTAGAGATAGAAAGTAGAAGTTACTGTGGGCTAGGAGAGAGAAGCATGGAGAATTATTGTTCATTAGTTACAGAGTTTGTTTGAGGTGATGAAATGAATTTGGAAATATAGTGGTGATGACTGCACAACACTGAGAATATAATTAATGCCACAGAATTCTACAGCTAAAACTCGTAAAAATGGCACATCGGTATACACATACACATATTTTTACCACAGTAAACAAACAAACTCCAAAAATTTTAATGCAAAAACTTCCAGTCAAGATGGCAAAATAAACACTGTACTCACCAACTCCCACGACCACATCAAAACTACAACTAAACTAAAGAACAATCATCATTAAAAACTGCCTGAATATTAGCTGTACAGAAGTTCTATAACTAAGGATATACAGAAAGAGCCACTTGGAGACTGGTAGGAGGGGCAGAGATGGGGAATGGGCAGGGCCTATACCCACAGAGTGGTAGTTAAAAAACTGGAGGGATATCTCGACTTTGGAGGTCCCTCTGGGAGTGAGGGGTCCCAGCCCAGGATTCCAGTGCAGGAAGAGAAGTCCTCGTCACTTCTGGCTGTGAAAACTAGTGAGACTGTGCCTGAGTGAGACAGAGGGCTGCTGGAGTCCCAGGCATCCTCTTAAAAGGCCCACACAAATTTACTTGCTGACAGACTCACTTGTTTTGAGCTCAGCACTGGGGCAGCAGCTCGGAAAGTACCAGGAACATATGGGGAGAAACTGAATTGTTTGGCTTCAGGGGGAAGGTTGAAGGGAGATGTTCCCCTAGACAGAAGTGCTGATAGAGGCCACTGTTGTTTTACTGAGTCCTTTCCCCACCCTGCCTGCAGGCTCAGGTGGGCACAATACCTGAGTCTCCATTAACATGGCTAACACCATTCATCCCGCCTGGTGATTCCCTGAGACTCTGCTCCCACTCAACTTTTAGGTTCACCCAATCCACTTCTATTGGCTTTTCCATACAAATGGTTTGTGCTGGAGACTTTCCTAAAACCTATCAAAGGTTCACAAACCCCTAACAAGCAGCATCTGACCTTGGCGTTCCCTGTACCTCTTGCTAAGTGGCCCCAAGTCCCGCACTAGTGTCAACCATTAGCAGATCACTTTGTAGCTCAGACTAAGTGGACCCAAGCTGGGCACAAGCAGCAGCTGACCTTGGCCTGCGCCAGAGCCCCTCCCAAAGAGACTCTGGAACCAAGGCATCTGGTGGTCAGCTTCAAGTCAACCAGAGAACCACCCAACAACCTCCACAAATGACATGCCCAGAGGGTGGACTCAGCAGGCAGCAAATCCTGGTAAAATAAATCCTGTTCCATATGGTCAGCCCCTACCTCAGAGCACCTCCAATGTAATTATGGGCATTCCTCACAGCCAGTCAACCTGAGGATCAGCCTCTCCCACTGATGTGCCAACAGGAATTAAGTTTCAACAGGAGGGCACATGCAACCCATACAAGGGACATACTTGGAGCACTCAGTTCAGGTGACCAAGGGGACTGTGCCATTGGTCTTCACAGGTTACCTACTACATAACTCCCTTCTACCAACACCTGGAGACATAGTAGATCTACCTAATATATATAAACAAACACAGGGAGGCAACCAAAATGAGGAAACAAAGAAACATATCCCAAATGAAAGAACAGAACAAAACTCCAGAAAAAGAGATGAGGAATCTACCAGATGCAGAGTTCAAAACACGGGCTATAAGGATGTTCAATAAACTTAGAGGAAGAGTAGATGAAATCAGTGAGAAGTTTAACAAAGAGATAGGACAGATAAAAACAAAACCAGAAAACATTAAAAAGAACCAGTCAGAAATGAATAGTACAATGAAGAATACATTAGAGAGAATCAATAGTAGATTAGGTGAAGCAGATGACTGAATCAGTGATTTGGAAGATAAGGTAGCAGAAAACATCCAATTGTAACAGTGAGAAGAAAAGAGAATTTTAAAAAATGAGGATAGTTTAAGGGGCCTCTGGGACAACATCAAGTGTACCAACATTTGCATCATAGGGGTACCTGAAGGAGAGAAGGGAGAGCAAGGAATTGAAAACTTATTTTAAGAAATAATGACTGAAAATTTCTCTAACCTGGTGAAGGTAACAGACATACAAACCCAGGAAGGGCAGAGATTCCCTAAAAAGACAAACTCAAAGAGGCCTGCACCAAAACACATCATAATTAAAATGCCAAAGCTTAAATACAAAGAAAGAATCTTAAAAGCAGCAAGAGAAAAGCAGTCAGTCATCTACAAAGGAGCGCCCATAAAACTGTCAGTTGATTTCTCAAAGAAACTTTGTAGGCCAGAGGGGATTGGCACAAAATATTCAAAGTGATGAAAAGTAAAGACCTACAACCAAGATTACCCAGCAAGGCTATCATTTAGAATTGAAGGACAGATAAAGAGCTTCCCAGACAAGAAAAAGCTAATGGAGTTCATCACCACCAAACCAGTATTACAAGAAATGTTAAAAGGACTTCTTTATGAAGAAGGGGGTAAAATGATAAAAAATATGAATAATAAGATGGCAATAACTATATATCTAACAACATTTACTTTAAATGTAACTGGATTAAATGCTCCAATCAAAAGACATAGAGTGGTCGAATAGAGAACAAAACTCATACACATGGTGCTACAAGACATCTATTTCAGACTGAAACACATAGACTGAAAGATATGGAAAAAGATACTTCATGCAAATGGAAATGAAAATAAAAAAGCTGGGTAGCAATATTTATACCAGACAAAATTAGACACTAAAACAAAGGCTATAACAAGAGACAAGGAAGGATTAATCCAGTAATTCCACTTCTGGATATTTATCCGAAGAAATCTAAAACACTAATTCGAAAAGACACATGCATCCTTATGTTCACTGCAGCACTATTTACAATAGCCAAGAAACAGAAGCAATCTAAGTGTCCACTGATAGACAAATGGATAAGGATGATGTGGTATATATATAATAGCAAATTATTCGGCCATTAAAAGAATGAAATCTTGCCATTTGCGACAACATGGATTGACCTCTAGGGTATTATGCTAAGTGAAATAAGACAGAGAAAGACAAATACCGTATAATTTCACTTATATGTGGAACCTAAGAAACAAATGAACAAACAGATACAGAGAACATTTTGATGGTTTCCAGATGGGAGGGGAATGGGGCGGAAGGGTCACAAAGGGGAAAGGATTAAGATATGCAAATTGTCAGTTATAAAAACAGTTATGGGGATGTAAAATGCAGCATAGGGAATATAGTCAATAATATTGTAATAATTATGTATGGTGTCAGATGGGTACTAGATTTATAGGGGTGATCACTTCCTAAGTTATAAAAATGTCTAATCACTATGGTGTACTTCTGAAGTTAATATAAGATTGTATGTTAATTGTAACTAAAAAATAAAAAATTATTTAAATGAAAGAAAAATACTTTTTAATGCATGGAAACATTAAAAAGTATGGAAACATTAATAATGCTCTTGGATGTAAAAATTCATACGAACTTTACGAAAAGCAATTTGTCAGTAATTATCTATAGCCTTAAAATTTTCTAAACTCTTTGACTTAGAAATTCTGAAAATCTACCCTAAGGGAATAATTTAAAAAACATGTTTTAATATTCTTAATATATCCTTTTGAGAATTGTTTATACTTGGGGAGATGTGGAATATCCTAAATATCCAAAGGTGTTGGAATTTAGTCAATAATGATAATTATATAAGATTAAATATTAGGCAACAATTATAAATCATCTATAAGAAAAGTCTGCATGTCTCATGGGACACTGCCTATGACATGACATTAAGTAAAAAAGGGAAGATGAAACTTGTGTAAAAAAAAATGAAAAGAAATGTTTGAAAAGTTAACCTCGTGGGCAGGATTACAAGCTGCTTTGCCCCTGCCTCTTTATTTCAAATTCGACTTTTCTAATTGTCAACAATGAATAGTAGTGATACTGTAATACAGGAAGTTCTACTGTTCTCATTAAGAGAAAAACAACTGTTACGATCACTGACCATCTCATTTTCTAGAAAAATAAACTGAAAATACATTTCATATTAATTGTTCTAAAAGAGACTAACAAATTTTAATGACATATGATTAGAGTTGAAGAATCTAGGGATCAAGTTCAACCCTTTGTTTTACAACTGAGCTCACAAAAGGTAAGCTGTGAGGAATTAGGAAAAGAATTGCTGGACTTCTGTTACTGGATTTTTTATTTCCTGTAGAAAGAGACTTTAAGCCATTAGATTCCTTGATTTCTTCCTTCCTTCCTCTTTCCCTCCCTCCATCCCTTTCTTTTCTTTCTCCCTTTTTAATGTTCCCAGTCTAAACCAGTTCCCAATTTGTAATGATGAAAAAGTTCTAGAGATGGACAGTGGTGTTGGTTGCACAACATTGTGGATGTAATTAATGGCAATGAATTGATTGTTTACTTAAAAATGATTAAGATAGTAAATTTTATGTTACGTATATTTTACCACAATAAAAAAGGGACAGCGTGAATAAAGCCTCTGTGGGTCTGACTTGGACTCCAGCCACCATTTATATATTGTTCTCATAGACAAAAAACTTTTATTTCCATATTATGAACTTAAATGCAAACCAATTTTCAGTAGAATACTTACATGACTTTTTAAAAATGTTTAAAATTCAGAGGTTCTGACTCCTGATTTTTAACAAAATGTGAGAAAAAGGCATTTTTAAAAGAAAGCTGCAGGTGGATCAACTGGATATACATAGGGAAAATGAAATCGATCCTCATACCTTATACCATACTTAAAATTAATTACAGATGGTTTGACAGCATTGAGAAAAGTATAAAATTTAGGTTTCTAGGAGATAACAGAAAATTATGACTTTAGTGTAGGCAAAGACTTGAACAGGAAAGTACAACTGTTGAAGCCAGGCACAGTAAGGAAAGCATCTGTACACAGGAAGAGGAGGGGTGGCAGCACCTGGAACAAGTGCTGGAGCCTGAGCAGGATGAGGGTGTCCATGTGGGCAGAGCAGTGGCAGCAGCCTGATGTGTTTTGTTAGAATCCAAGTGTGACAAAGAGAGTATCTATTTGGTAGTAGCAGTAGTCTGGCATAAAGAGTAGTAGGGGCCTTAGTGGAGAAAAAGGGGAATCTATTGGAGCTTGAGCAGAGTGAGGTGGTGTCCATCTAACAGTGATAGGAGATTGCTTATATACAAGGAATTTTGATCAAATAAATACACAAAGAAGAATGAGAGCAAGGTTCTTCATGTCAGAGGAGGGAGTTACAAATATGTAAAAAGAAAATTAGCACAAAGCCTACTGTTTTAGACTAAAATTGGAAGTGCCGGTGTAGATGCATGGTTTTCTGTATCTATATATTATAGACATAAATGTGTGCATGTATTTATGTATATATATTCCCTAGCTCTACCTACAGAGAAGACTTGGGAGCAGTACACCCCAACAGCATGCATATACTTAGCACTCATATTGTGGTTTCTAAGTATCCATTCTCTAATAAAAAACAAAAACAGGAGTCTTTGGAGAAATGGCTGATTCCAGTGCTAGAACTTAGCAAGTACAGTATGAACCTAGAACATCCTGCTATGCCAGAAAATAAGAAAGTGCTCAAAGAATAATGAGGCGAGGACATAGAAGTCAGTTTTCAGGGTTCTCATAGGCTAGATTGGGAACAATGTGAAACTCAAAATAATGAATGATTAACAATGGCATAAAACCCACCAAATAAAACAAAATTCCAAGAGTCCATGCTGATGTTAAGAATTAACAAGAATAAATGAATAGAGAGAAGAGAAAGCATTTCCTTATAGTAGAATGACAATTAAAAAATGTAGAAGAAATTACTGAATTATAAAATGATCACTTGGCAACCATCATAGTAATAACTCATTCAAGAAACATCGATGGATGTTAAAAACCCCCACTGCTGCTGAATGAACCTTCCATTTCATTCCAGTGTATGAAAGTTCGAATGGGACACACACACATACACACGGTATCTCCCCTAAAAACATTAATTACAGTGAAAAAATCTAGCAGATACTATTCTGAATCAAAGTTATCATCACCAGAGATGCAACAAATCAAAATCATATGCTACCTGGTAGGATATAATAAGAATACATTATTTCTGCGATATTCTTGTGAAAGATGCATAACTTGAATCTAGTCATTAAATATCAGACAAACCCAAATTGAGTGATATACTACAAAATGACTGTAATCATCAAAAGTATCAAACAAAAGAAAGTCTAAAGTTTATCATTATTTTGTAACTTCAGTTTTATTTTACATTTTTAAACAGTTTTATTAAAGTGTAACTGATATATAAAAACTTCACATATTTAATACATACAGTCTGATAAGTTTAGACGTATGCATAAACCCATGAAAGCTTCACCGCAATCAAGGTAAAAGACATACCTACCACCTCTAAAAGTTTCCTTATGCCTCTTTAATCAGGTCAGATATTAGCTGATTAATAATACACTTTAACACAAAAGTAAGGCAAAGCTATATGCTTATGTCAAATTTTAAGGCCAAGTGCAAAAATTTCCTCCACTGGGAGGCTGCTCTCCAAAACCATTTATGAAAAACTGTAAGTCCTTTACTATTACATTTAAACCTCATTGTAACCTTGGCTCTGAGCCTCTTCTAAAATCTATCTCCTTTAGATATAAGGATCTAAATACCATCTTTTAAAAATCCTAAAACTTACATGATCTTCATCTACTTCACTCTGTATAGGGCACTGAAAAAGAATAATATATGCCCCTATCTCTTCCTTAGGAAAGACAAATACTGCTGAGAAAGTCTTCAAAAACAATTGACATATCAACACAGAACTTTCTAGCCACAGCTGATAACCAATTTAGTAACAAAGAATTACAGAACAACAAAATAATTTTCATTTAAAACAAAAATACAGCCTTAAATAATAATGAAGGCTGAGTGATGAGGAACAGTTAGGTGATAGATCCAATAATACAGTATGATGAAGAAATAAGAGACTATTTTGAGTGCAGGACTGAGAGTATGGTACAGTTCTGGGGAGTTGTATAAGACGATTCTAAATTGTAAAATGTCAAACTCAAGATTCTAAAATAAATAATGAGAAGGCAATATACAGCAACCATTTTATTTTGGGTTATTACATAAAAGGAAGAATTCAGCATAAACATTTTAAACTTGAAAAATTTTATATACATATTTTATTAGACAATAGTGACTATTATGCCATCGTCCTTTCCCTGCTCTATTTGTATCACTCAATAAGATCAGCTCCAAAGAATTTTTTTTTTTAAATCTTGACCATGTGACTAACAAGTCTCAGTTGTTTCTATCCATAGCAACACTATGAAATCATTAGCCTCTGAGGCTGCCTTCAGAGACCTGTTTCCATGACAACAGAGGCTATAATATTAACACTGTCTCAAAAAACACTGCAGAAAATTGTAAATTCCTGTAAAACAACTGCATTGTACATATTTTTAAAAGTACTTTCTTATACCAGTATTCAAACTGACAGCTTTTTGAACAATGTTTAAACTGATTCATTTTTAGATTATTTTCTTCATAGCTTTACATTTTAATGTGAGATCTTAAAATTATGAAATCAGTTTTTAAAATGTAACAGATTTTCATAAAAATGGTCTGAAGCTTCAATAGGTATAGCCGCATGCAAAATGTATATTGCACATCTGCATTTATGACTGTACTGTCCTCTTTCTCCTCTATTCATTCAACAATAAATGAAAAAATGTATATCACCTTTACTAAATCTGTTTAAAACAGCTAAAGTGGTTTTTATATATGCATATGAATCTTGACTGACACAAGAAAAAGACAGAAGGAACAATTAGGAGGCTGCTGTGATTATCTAGCAGAAAGGTGATCAGTGGCTTAAATCAAATGGTTGTGGTGGTAAAAATGGACATGGACAGTCGAATCAAGACAGATCTGAATATATAATTTGTGTTATCTGGTGACTGATGGGAGGTTGGGAGTGAGGACGACTATTAACACCCACAATGGCCACTAAAAATTATCTTTTTACTTCATAGTTAGACCAAGCAGAAACGATCTGCAAGGCTATCTAAATAATATTTTTAAATTTCTTCTCATTAAATTATTTACTGAAATGATTTTTCAGCATAAAATGAAACTAAAGAAAGATAACTGAAACCAAACTACCAGGTAATTAATAATTGTATCTTACATTAACATGTTACATGAATGAGGTAAACTGAGTTTAAGATACACACAAAATCCAATAAGGTCTAAATAAATTCATACAACATTTATGGAAAATGAAATACATAAATTAAAAAAAATTGTTATCAATATCTTAGATAACAAGGAAAATTAATTATCCGTGTGTCACTGTAGGTCAACAAGGATCTTAATTGTTTTTGTATAGCATAGTTAATAATCTTAATCCAAATTCCTTTGGTTAAAGATCTACTGTACTTTAATGAAATATGTTTCTCTGACTACATGTCAAAGAAGCTATCTGGTGTGGGAGGTGATAAACCAGTAAAAAACCTGTGAGCTGTTTGCCTGTTAATAGAAGGATAAAATACAGCACAGTATATACAGCAAAACTCTGCTTGGAAATCACTGTCCTCAACAAGGGTCTGGTACCTTAGAATAAAGGTGTTTTTCATTGCTTAAATCTGTTTATTTGCCTCAAATGCCCTTTTGCCACAGTTACTGCATACAAGCACCTTCAATATAAATTGGCGCAGTGGGGAAAAAAACCAAAAACATGTTTTTTGAATCAGCTGCATATGACGTCCATGTCATGATTATCTCAGAAACAAACATTAATACAATTAGATGAATTTTAAAACAAATCAGGGTGTTAAAATATAGATTTCTTATTTTAAAATAACAAAGGGGAGACAGGAAAACAGATCTAGTGATTAACAATCCTATTCTATAAACACGGGTACAGATTTGTTAGTTCACACAAACAGATCATTCAGTTCATGAATGTATTTCTGCTTGCAAGATTCATGATATTTGGTTAAGGTTTATCATTCCCTCATTATGGAAACATGGCATTCTATCAGCATTCAGCTGGTCATTTTGTATTGGTAGAAGAATGAGCCAACAACCGCTAAAAATTTAAAGTAAACAGAGACTTAAAAGTTGGATTTTAAAATATGGTTACGTAATTAACAAATAGGTATGAAATTACGAACTACCTTAATGCTTCCGGTAATTACACATTCAACCCTACTCTATTCATTCTTCTACATAGTCCCTAATGATTCAGGACTATTACATTTCTGAAGTTATCTTCTATTGTTCTCATTCACATCCTCCTCCCACTAAGTGTTGCAGCCATATTGAACTCCCTGCTGTTCCTCAAATGTTATAAACATGTTCTGGCCTCAGATTTTATTTACTATTCCTCTGCCTAAAATGCTATTATCCCAGATATCCGCATGGCTTAATTCCATATCTTCTTTCATGCCTTCATTCAAATATCACCTTCAGTTGAAGCCTCTCTGGGTTATCCTATCAATCTCCCTGTCACACACTAACAAATAAACATCTGCTATCACCTTCACTTTTTACTTTCTCTCCAGCACACCACATATTTTAATTATGTTTATCTGTCTTCTTCCTCTTCAATACATTTTGTAAGAGTAGGGATTCTTGTTCTCTTCACTGCTAGATGCCCAATGCCTAGAATAGTACCTAGCACAAAGAAGTATTTACTGCATATTTATTGAATAAATGAAACCCAGTGATTAAAGAGATCAATTTCATCAGCACTCTAAAACGATGACTCAAGGAAAAGATTGTGTATATCCAGCCCTTCCCCAAACCCCTTTCATGCTGCACACATAGTAGATATTGCTAAAAGGTTCTTTCTGTGTGCTTGGGCAGGTACTACCAATCAGAAGGTGTCCAGGATGTTCTGCCATTTGACAACCTTAGAAGTTTTAAACTATAAAAATGCCAAAAAATTGCCAGTTTCATGTGTGTTCTCTCTCTAGCCATAGCTAATTCCCTAATAATGTCCTATTTGAAAATAAACATGTCTTGCTCAAGTACATTTCCTCAAAGAACTTTCATCTCTTTCCTTTTTAAACTGTATTAGAAAGTAAATCTCATTGACAGCTCATATTTAAAACACGTGGTACCCTTCCTTCAAACTTCTAGGTTCTACTAACTTCAACTTGGTCCCTAGGTCCCTACCCTGATGGTAGCTGTTTCCTGTGGTTACTACTATCTGCTTTACTTTGGTGTTCCCATTTATCCCTTTTAGTTCGCCAATTACTTCATAAACAACCAACCATGTCACATTCTCTCTTGCTAAAATAATTGCTGTAATTTTTGTTTTCCTGGTGGACTCTGTTTACCAATCCTTTGGCTAAAACATAATCATTTCTCATTCTGTACTTAGGTTTCCTCTCCATATCTCTAGATTATCACTTAAAAGGCCAATATATTTTGTAGAACCAGTGACAATGGTGGTGGTGGTCGTGGGAGTGGTGATCAAAATTATTATAATGATTAAGTATCGTTCTGATGTCAGGTATTACAATAAGAGCTTCACATGCACTGTCTCATTTAATTCTCACTAAAACTTGATGCAGATAACATTTTCATCTCTATTTTCTATGGGTGAAGGAAAGAGACACAGAGAATTTAGGCGATTTGTGCAAGGTACCAAAGCTAGTAAATGGCCAGAGATTTTAACTCAGGCCATCGTCCTCTAACGAGAGTATGCTCGACCAGCATACTACACTGTCTCTTTAAAATAGTTCAAAAATAGTTTTACTTTGTTTTTCTTGTTACTACTATATTTTATTGCAAAGACAATATATAATATCACAGAAAAAAAGACTTCATTAATCATCAGGTCAAGGGTTAGCAAACTTTTTATGAAAAGGTCCAGGTAATAAGTATTTTAGACTTTATGGGCCATGCAGTTTCTGTTGCAACTACTCAACTGTGCTGCAATAGCTTGAAAGCAGCCATAGGCAATACTCAAACAGGCACTGCTATGTTCCAATAAAACTTTATTTATAAAAGCAGGTGGCAGGCTGATATTGGCCTACAGACTATAGTGTGCTGACTCCTGCTTTAGGTGATTTTTAAAGAAGAAAAAAGGCTGATTAGGTTAATGCAGAAAATAGAAAATGACTTCAAGACACTCAAGCTGGTTTTTGCTAACTACAGTTGGTTTAATTATGTTGCAATGCTTAATCTATGATAAAAATAAGCAACTCCTCCTCCTTCTCCAAAAAAAAATCTTGAAAGTGAGAATTAAGAAAAATAAGAAATACATATGGAAATTCCAAGTTTCATCTTGAGTTTTTAAAAATAATTTTACAAAAAAAAGGCCTATATAATAAAACTGTGTTCTTATAACTGAAAGAATTAGGCTCTATACAGTATACAGCCTCTCAGTTTGGAAAAAGTGATTAAGATGATGATTTTTTGTTCTGTTCTCTCTCCCCCAAATCCTGTTATGGTATTTAGTATAGATGAAAAAATTAATTCCGAAGACTGGTATTCTTGTTTGTTTTTTCTCTATTTTTCAAAATATTTTCAAGCTGATTTCTTTATCGAATTTATAATACTTTGATACATTCAATGGTTCTATGAAGATTAGTCAGAGTTAAATACAGAAAAATGAGGCTGAGGTCTGTTTGATTCAAATCTTAGATTATAATTTCATTTTTCACAGGATCAGCAAAAAATTTGTAAGGCAATCTATTGGTTCCATTCTGCCATAACAATAACTTCTTCATATTCCAAGGCTGGCTGAGTCAATAGTCATAGTTTAGATTTCACAAATACTGTAAATACTGTTCAGAAAGGATCGAATTGGAGTTTACAAAAGGATAAAAAATGAAGAGGCAGGGCTCCTTTTAAGGAGTGAGGGAAAAAAATCTTTTAAATAAATTTATCTAGGGGCAGAAGAAGTTGTGTTTAGGTTTCTCCTAAAATTCCACTGCTTCCACTTGTCAGAGCCAGTCATTTTACACTGGCACAAAACAGGTCCACTCTTAGTTGATTGATCTGCATATACCTGTAAAATTATCACATCAGTTGGTTTATTTAAAGCTTGTTAAATAAGGTGATAATTGTAGGCTAGCATTTTCCACAGGGTCTGAACAATTATTTTTTACCTTTATCAAAATTCTAAATGTTGATATAAAAACGGAGGCTGAAAATTTTATAAATAATAGTGCCAGGAAGTACAAAGTAACACAGTAAAAGATCTTTAGAGAAAATGATAGTCAAATTTTAACAATAAGAATTTAAGTTATTCATAAGTGTAAGACTATACATACCTCAATTTTTTTCACAGAAGGCTTTGAATTACTTTCAAAATATACATGATTTTACCAAATCCCGCATAATATAGACTTGCTAATTTTTAAGCCATAGTTCTATATAAAAATGGCTTGAGAAATTTAAAGTGGCCAAACCATATTTAGAGGTTCCAAACTTTCTTGCAGCCATCATCAGGTTAAATGAAAATGAACACATATATCACATTTGTTTATTCATTCGACATATATTTATCAAGGGCATTCACCATGCTAGGCTCTGGGGATGCAAGAGAAGAAAACATACATCTTATGCTACCAGCTCTTGGGAAGCTTACAGTTTAGCAGATGACATTAAACAAATCATTACCCAATTGTTTACTGAAGTATAGTTGTGATAAGAGGTATGAGATTCATTTCTCATGAAAACAAACACTATTTGAAAACAAAGGGCAAAAATATTGCACAGGCTACATTACCTATCCTGACCCCATTAGCATGTAGGTCAGTCATTTTTCAGCACTTTCATTAACACTTTATTTTAAAGGTTAACTTTAAAACTTGTTTGAATATATTAAAATATATAAACTGCAGCTTGTGAAATTTCTTTCTTTTTATCTATTTGTCCTTGACCAAAGGGCCATCTATCAATCATGACATTACAAAAGAGTTACAAAGATAAATGCAACATACTTCCTATTTATAAAGAGATTCTATGACAAATTTCGCTTATTTAATTCTTCAAACTACAGGTAATTAATCTATATTAAGAAATAAATTATGTTTTTTTAATAGACTATTTTTAGAGCAGTTTCAGGTTTACAGTAAAACTGAGCAGAACTAGAGTTCCCATATAACCTCTGCCTACAGACATACATAGCTTTCCATTATCAACATTTGCCACCAGAATTGTACCTTTGTACAATTGAAGAACCTACATTGATACATAATTATCCAAAATTCACTGGTTTATATTAGGGTACTTTCTTGGTGTTGCACAGTCTATGAGATTTAAACAAATTTAAAAACATGTATCCATCATTATAGTATCATACTGCCTTAAAAATCCTGTGCTGCATTCATTTCTCCAACTTGGCAACTTAACTTTTACTGTCTCCATAGTTTTGCCTTTTTCAGAATGTCATATAGCTGGAAGTATACAGTATATAGCCTTTTCAGGTATGCATCTTTCACTTAGTAATATGCAGTTAAGGTTCTTTCATGTTTTCGCATTCCTTTTTAACACTGTATAACGTTTCACTGTCTGAATGTACCATAGTTTATTTATCTAGTCACCTATTGAAAGATATCGTGGTTGCTTCCAAGTTTTGGCAATTATGAATAAAGCTGCTATAAACATCTGTGTACAGGTTTTTTGAGTAGACATAAGTTTTCAACTCATTTGGGTAAATACCAAGGAGTATGACTGCTGGATTGTATGGTCAATTTGGTATTTTAAAAAAGCTTACATGACCATTATAAACAATTATTTTTTATTTAATCTTCATCTCTGATTTTTCTGAAGTGTCCTGCTGTTCAAATGACTGGGTCTTAAACATCATTAAACATATTTTCGATTAGGTACATATAGGTTTCCTGTAAAAAATTCCACAATATTTTTAAGGTGAAAAGAGCAATAATTAATTTCCCAGTCTGAGTTATGGTGTTAATCTTATAAAATCAGTGGCATTTTGAGCAGAAAATTGAACTCCACCAAGAGGCACCATTTCATAAACAGCACAACAGAGTTTTTATCCTAACTCTGATTGCTTGGTTAGTTAATACCTAAAGGAGACTATTTATAGCTATTCTCCTGGAAACTATCCTACTATCAGAGTCAGCATTTCCAAAGTAATTTAAGACTGTCTACCTATTGTGTATATATTCTAGTTTAATACAGTCATTATACTCTTAAATATAAGCAATTTCATTCCTTAGAAAGGAAAAAAAATATTGACCTAGCACTTCAAAACATAGCTATCGTTAGGCATGATGTTAAAGGTATGAAACATGAATAGATAAGAAGGTTAGGTCAATTCGGGATGGTCCAAGGTGGAGATGTCTTGGTGTGGATATTTAGACCTGCTGCTTAATGAGAATAGGCAGAAGATAAATGGTTATAAATGATGTTCCATCTGCGCTGTCTGCTTGGAAAGTCTGTATTTATGCCTATTGCTTAGTTATTAACTTTAATTATTAATAGTTCCCTCTTTCCATCAAAAGTACTCCACTGTGTTTGATGAGCTATACAGTCAACCTAGTTATAAGAAAATTGAATGGTTTTCTCTCCTCTTCTCTCCTTGTCTCACTTCCTTGTGTGTTATTTCTTCCCAGAATGTTAAATATGAAGATAATCATCACCCAGAAGATCAGTATAACACTAGATAAAGTGTGATATAGACTTCACAGAAAGTCTCAAAGAGAATTCAGATAGATAAAAAATTGACAATAATAAAGAACCAAGTAGTGTTAAGTGCTATGAGGAAAAAATTCTTTTAAAGGTAAGAAAGACAGATGTTTGGAGTAAAGGAGTGCCTGTTACCTTAGGCGCGAATCTGGGAAAACCCTCTGAGAGGCAAAAGAAGAGCAGAAATCTAAAGGAAGTGAGGGAATGAACCATGAGAATATCTGTGGAAAAAATGCTCCAGGAACAAGGCCAGTGTAGCTGGAGTACAATAAATGAGGGAACAGTAGGAAATGGAACTGGAGATACTGCCAGGAGCTAGATCAGGCAGGGCCTTTTGGGCAATGGTAAATAAGAATTTTATTATAAATCAAATTGGAAGCTATGGAAGGGTTAAAACCAAGGTACTGATATGAACTGCCATTTTGTGACAATGACTCTGGCTGCAAAGTGAAGAACAGATTGGTGAGTGGAGAAAAATAGAGCCAGGGAGACCAGTTAGATGTCTACTGCTACAGTTCAGGCAACAAGTTAAATTGTGTTGACCCTTGAAAAACATGAGTTTAAACTGCTCAGGTCCACTTATACAAGGATTTTTTTTTCCAATAAATACATTGGAAAATTTTTTGGAGATCTGCAACAATTTGAAAAAAAAAAAAACAAAGATAAACCACATAGCCTACAATACCAAAAAAGTTTGGAAAAAGGTATAACAAGAATGCATAAAATATATGGAGATCCTAGTCTGTTTTATCATTTACCACCATAAAATGTATAGAAATCTATTATGTAAAGTTAAAATTTATCAAAATTTAAACACAGAAATGTAAAGATGCAGTATCAAATCCTAACTGCATACAATTAACTGCAGTACATTCTGTACTACTGTAATAATTTTGTAGCCACTTCCTGTTGCTATTGCGGTAAACTCAAGTGTTTGGAGTAGCCGCTTAAAAGGCCCTGCCTGATCATTTCCACGTGAGCAGTTCATCTTTCCAGTAAAATATCTATTGCAGTAAAAAGTGATCTCTTGGGGTTTTCACATATTTTTCATCATATTTACTGAAATACCATAAACTCTGAATTACACCATAGGATCCATACCTAGTGCCACTAGTAATGCTGGAAAGTGCTCCCAAGAAGAAGAAAAAAGTCATGATGTTGCAAGAAAAAGTTGCTTCATATGAATTGCTTCGTATGTACCATAGATTAAGGTCTGCACCCGTGCTTGCCACAATTTCAAGACAAATGAATCCAATGCAAAGACCATTGTAAAGAAAGTAAAGGAAATTCATGAAGCCATCACTGCAGCTACGCCAGCAGGTGTGAAAACCTTTCATTTTTTTGCGAAATATCTTTTAATCTTGTACTGAAAATGCAGCTTTTATGTGGTTGCAGGATTGCTATAAGACAGGCATACCTACAGGATGATTCAAGAAAAAGCTAAGTCATTATACGACAACTTAAAGCAAAAGGAAGGTGAAGGATCTAAAGCTGGAGAATTTAATGCCAGAAAAAGATAGTTTTATAATTGTAGAAAGAGTCTGAATTTTAAAAAGGTCAAGATAACAGGAGAAGCAGTTTTGCTGACCAAGTGGCAGCAGATAAGTTTCTAGACAACATTAAGAAAATCACCGAAGAGAAAAGATATCTGCCTAAAAGGTTTTTAATACAGACAAGAGCCCTATTCTGGGGGTAAAAAAAAAAAAAAAGCCACAAGGGACATTTATTAGTAAGGAAAGAAAGCAAACACTAAGAATTAAGGAAGGAAGGGACAGGCTAACTCTACTGTTTTGTGCAAGTGCAGTAGGGTTTATAATCAGGATTGCCCTTATCTATAAAGCTGCTAACCCCCTGAGCCTTGAAGGGAAAAGATAAACACCAGCTGCCAGTCTTTTGGTTGTACAACAAGAAAGCTTAAACAATGGATTGGTTCCATTGATTCTTTGTTCCTGGAATCAAGAAGTACCTTGTCAGTAAAGGACTGCTTTTTAAAGTTCTTTTGATATTGGACAATATCCCTGGCCACCCAGAACCCCATGAGTTCAACATCATAGGTGTTGAAAAGGTCTACCTGCTCCCAAACACAATGTCTCTCTAATTCCGCATCTAGATCAGGAGTCATAAGGACCACATGGCTCATTATACACAGTACTCTATAAAAATGATTGTCAATGCTATGGAAGAGAACCCCCATAGAAAGAACATCATGAGAGTCTAGAAGGATTACACCACTGAAGATGCCATCACTGCTATAGAAAAGGCAATGAAAGTCATCAAGCCCAAAACAATTTCTGGAGAACACTGTGTCCAGATGTTGTACATGACTTCACAGGATTTACAACAGAGCCAATAAAGGAAATCAAGAAAGAGATTGTGGATATGGAGTGGGGGTGTGGGTGGGGGCTGAAGGTATGCGTGTGCGTGTGTGAAGGGTTTCAAGATATGTATCTTAGAGAAATTCAAGAGCTAACAGACACCACATAAGAGGAATTAACAGAAGACAGCTTGATGCAGATGAGTGCTTCTGAACCAGTGCCAGACAAGGAAGAAGATGTAGAAGAAGGAGTGCTAGAACAAACTGATATTAGACAATCTGGCAGAAAGTTTCGATTATTCAAGACTGCTTTTGACTTCTTTTACAGTATAGATCCTTCTATGATATGGGCACTGAAACTAAAACAAATGGTGGAAGGAGGATTGGTATCATATATATCATATAGAAAATTTTTAGAGAAATGAAAAAGCAAAAAAGTTATACAGAAATTACAACATATTGCCATAAAGTTATACCAAATATGCCTGCTTCTCTTGCCTCCTCCTCTACCTCCTCTACCTCTTCTGCCTCTGCTGCCTAAGACAGCAACACTAAGCCCTTCTCTTCCTTCTCCACAGACTACTCAGTGTGAAGATGACGAGGAAGATCTTTATGATGATCCACTTCCACTTAATAAATAGTAATCATCATACCATACAGTTAATAAACTTACCTGTGTCTTTTTTGAAAATCTAATAACTGTACAGCAAGAACTTTTGGGGATGTTTCTGTGTCATTGTCATCATCATCTCAATCATCATCATACACTAAGTTTTCATTATGTTGAACATCGGGTGCAAGACTTGTATAGGAGTAGATAGCCTATCCTTACATAGGCATAAGGTGATATTTAATATAAAATGATGTGTCAGTTTTGTTTTATAACTTTGCTTTCAAATAGTTACATTAACATCCAGTATGCCAGTATGCCTCTCTCGTAATTGGAGAAACCACATATCAGCCTATCATCACAGGTAAGTGTTTTATTAAAAAAATGTAACTGTTTCCAATAGTGTATTATGAATATGATTGTATACTGTATGCAATAAAAATTTTATAACGATTCATTTATTAGTGTATAGGCTAGACTATCTTGAAGCAATTGTATCTATTACACTAGGCTACCATAAAACAATCATATTACTGCTTCTCTGTTATCAATTCATGAATTGTTATTATAAATTGTAAATATAAATTTTTTTCAAATTCTTTTCTTTTGATGTCAAGTGTTAGTAATACATATAACATTTACAGTGCTTTGTATCATATAAGACAATAAAGATGATTCATCTTGAAAATAGATGTAAACTTACAGTATTAATAAATACAGTGTAATACTGTAAATGTATTTCTCTTCCTTATGATTTTCTTAATAACTTTTTTCCTCTGGCTTACTTTATTGTAAGAACCAGTATATAATATATATAGCATACAAAATGTGTTAACTAACTGTTTATGTTATTGGTAAGGCTTCCAGTCAACAATACGCTATTAGTAGTTAAGTTTTTTAGGGAGTCGAAAGTTATATGTGGAAATTCAAGTGTGTCAGGGGTTTTGTATCCCTAACCCTTACGCTGTTCAAGGGTCAACTTTAGTCGTTGTAGAAGTGGTGAAAGTGGTCAGATCATAAATATATCCTGAAATAGAAGCAAATGGATTTGCTATTAGACTGAATGTAGAGCAAAGGAAAAAGGAACAGAAGATGATCCCAAGGGTTTTAGTCTTTGGCATCTCAGTAAATGGTATACTCAATGAAGATGAGGAGAACAATATCAGTTACTTAGACAAGTGGAGATAACGAGTAGGAAGCTGGATATACATGTCTAGTGTACAGGAATTAGTTCCAAGATAAAGATATAAATATTGTTGTTATTTAAAGGCACAGGACTAGATGAGATCACCTGAAATGTGAGTATAAAAAGAGAGAATTTTAAGGACTGAGCCCTGAGGCACTTTAATATTAGCAGTAAGGAAAGAAGGAAGATACTGCAAAGGAAAATGAGACTGGGTATCAGAAGAGCAGTGTTTAAAAGTCAAAGGAGCAAAGAATTTAAAGGAGGGAGTAGTCAATTGTATAAGAAGCTGTTATGGGGTCAAGTAAAATGAAGACTGAGAATTACTGGATTTGAGAATCTATACTCAGAAGAAGTTTTTTTTGGTTGGTTATTTAATGAGAAGTATTATAGCAGGTAGGTATGCTGATGGGAATAATCCAATACAGAGGGAAAGATAGATAATGCAATGAAGAGAGAATTTCAGAAGTCCAGGAATAGTCAAAGGGACTAAGATCTAATACAGAAGTGAAAAGTGAGTTTTTAGGAACACAGATGGATCGTTTATTTTAACGGGCTAGAATACAGAGTAAGACCATCAACTGAGAATGAGGGCCAGAAAACAGGTATTTGAAGTTTAATGTGCAGCTCAGCCTGTGTGCAGGAGGCAGAACATCAATTAATCAAGGTTGGATCTTATCAATGAAGTGACAGAGGGGCAAGAGAGTTGAGATTGTGAAAGATGGTGTTTATAGTCATGGACCAAGGAATCTGAGCAAGGCCAAGAAGGAAGTGAAAGCACAAAAGAAGTGATAGATAATAAAAGGTTGGGCTGGAAGTCTTCAGAGAGTATTAAAAAAATCATTGTAGGTGAGAAAGCGAGTTGAAAAGAAAGGAAATGCAAGCCAGATTGTTTAAAATGTGTGCAAGTGAGATTTTGTAAGTGGTATAATCAATGGTAATGAGTCCTGAATATAACCATTTAATCAGGTCACTAAACAACAAGTTCCTGGAGTTATACACATCAAACAATTGATAAGTGTGATTATGGATGGATCACACAAGGATATTGAAAATCACTAAGAATAATTCAGGAACAGGAGGTAGACAAAAGATGGTAAACCAGGTGTTCAAATCATCAATGAGTAGGAGTGATTGAGAGAAAAGCAGATGACTAGAAAAGGAAGGGAAATAGAAAACACTGATGACATCTACATTTTTTAAGAGAGGAGGTACAATCATTCCTAAAATATGAATGATAAGCAAGGAAGACAATTCCACTTGTTGGTCCCATAGTGCATGGGGTATGACAGATAAGAGTTTCACTTTTTGTGAGGATTGTATCCTCAGAGCAATGCCAGGTTATGGTGATTATGGTTAAAATAGATGTAGCATATAAAATTAGTTATGTTGTTGTGCTTGGGGGACCTTGATAAAAGGTAGATAATCGAATTTAGTTGTCTACTTGTGGCTAGTTTGGTAATTTGCAGAAGGGAGTGTTGGGAGGGGTGGTAAAGTCAGGGAACTGGTGGTTGCCCCAAGAATCTGAGGTGTTCCTTTGGGCCCCTCCTTTAAATCTTACAACTAAAGGCCTTGAGATCTGTGGTTCTTAAAAAAGTGTGCAGCTTGCATTTAACAGTTAACTTATTCCACCAACACTATTTACTGAATACTTGAATAAACTGCACTACTCTAGGTGCTGTAATTCCTAATTATCTATATTTAAATTTGTCCACAGACTATCAAAGATGAGCAATATAGAAATAAAATAATAATAATGTAATAAAATAATAGATGTCAGGCACTGTTCTAAGTATGTTACATAAATTAAATGATTTAATACAATTAACTCAATGAGGTTGATACTACTGTCTTCTTTTTTTGGACAATATAGCCAATGCTATACATACATTACCATTGACATATAACTCATCTTATTAAAGTCACACAAATGAAAAGGCAAACAAAATAGTTCACACATAAAACCATTGAAACCACAGAATTACATGATAGTTACTTAGGAGTTAAAGCAAAAAGTTGCTATTGTATTACACTGAAATAGAATCAGAATTTTGATAAAAACTATTTGCAATTGATCCTACAAAGCCATTTAAAATTTTATTTTTTTCCTCATTTGGTTCAGATCTTTAGTATATATTGATAAATGACTCAGTTTATATTTCTTTCAAATCTCTTTACATTATTTGTCTTTTTCTTTACCTTTGTATTTTATCTCCAGAAGTATAGGCTAAGTAGGACAGGGTGGACTGGCATTAAGTGATCCTAAATGCAAGAATAGGATGAATACTGAGGTGAGAAACTGAGGAGGGGTTGACAATGCAAAGGCTACTTTTTCTATATTATAATAACTATTTGAAATTAAGACATAAGTAGTATGAAGCCCGAAAGAAAAAAACTTACATGAAAGTAAAATAATTCATGTGAAACTCAATTTAATATTAACAAAACAAAACAAAACAAAACAGACACACACGAAAAAAAAAAAAAAAACCATGATGTAAATGTCTGGGACATACCAAATGACAAAAATTTAGAGAGAGTTTGCAAGCTATATGATTACATCGTTGGTTGGGCATTCAAACGGGTGAGGAAAGCAGGTGCATGAGAGATTTCTGTGGCTTGAAAATGTGAAGAACGGAGGGGAAGAAAAAGGAAGTGGAGGAAGAGATGGGCTTCTGTAAGAACTAAAGGCACTTATGAGGGAGAAGAGTAGATTCAATAAATATAAGTACCCAAGTCGTTTCAGATTAGGTGCTAGATTTTAGAAGGCCATGAGCTAATAAAGTTCCAGGAAACTGAAATGGAAATTAATCAATCAATTCCACAAACATTTATTGAGCACCAATCAAAGGCCAAGCCCTATCCTAAAAGCTGGGGGTGTTATGTTTATAACCACATGGTTTCCTTATTTAAAAAAAAACATTAATGACTTCCTACTAAGTTCCAGATATTACAGTAGAACCAAATAATCTTAGTTATGAACATGAATACCTCCAACACACAAGCAACTTAAAACAAAAAAAAAGGTAAATTTTCTTTTTTATTTATAGAGGATAATAAAGCAGAGTAATTACTTTCAAATTAATAAAACTTGATTTAATAACAATTCTCCAAACCGCTAAAGTACCATGCAGCATAGATATAAGAAATTAGATTCAAAGTTAATCTGGCTATCAGATCTTAGAAAAGAATATTTCTGACAACAGTGAAATAGGTGATCTGGTAATTGCTGTTGTTATTTATCAATCACATAACAAAACAATAACAATATTATACTACTATATTCATAGGTATATAGTATATACTCGATTAACAAATTTCAATGATCTACTTTGTTTTTACATATAAATCCATCTAGTGCTATAAAATAAAACTGCCAGTCAAGAGTCAGTAGATGAAATAGAAAAATGTATTCTGGTATCAACTAAGATCCAAATACGTCTAATGTTCTCTCTCAGTTGTATTATATTCCAGTGAGTTATAATATAACACTTGGATATGTAAAATATCCAACTCTTCAGATAGAAAAATATGTGTAATGAAAAATAAAAGCCAACATTTGCCACCAGAAATAAAAGTCAAAACTTCTTGCCTTATGCCTATACTTCTAGAAATAAAATACAAAGGTAATGAAAAAGACAAATAATGTAAAGAGCGTGAAAGAAATATAAACTAAGTTATTTATCAATATATACTAATGATCTGAAACAAATGGGGAAAAAAATAAAATTTTAAATGGCTTTGTAGGATCAACTGCAAATAGTTTTTCTCAAAATTCTGACTCTATTTCAGTGAAATACAATAGCAACTTTTTGCTTTAACTCCTAAGTAACTATCATGTAATTCTGTGGTTTCAATGGTTTTATGTGTGAACTATTTTTTTTTCCTTTTCATTTGTATGACCTTAATAATATGAATTTATGTCAATGGTAGTGTATGTATGTATACATATATAGTAGTATGTGTTGATATAGTACTGTGTATTTACATACACTATAAAGTTTTTAACATCGTTTTGATTAAATTTATTGGGGTGACATTGGTTAATAAAATTATATAGGTTTTAAGTGTACAATTCAATAATACATCATCCATATATTGCATTGTGTGTTCACCACCCAAAGTCAAATCTCTTTCCATGACCATATATTTGACCCCCTTTACTCTTATCTATCTCCCTCTCCCCTCCATCTTCCCCCCTTTATTTTTGACAACAGAAAATATCTTTTAATATAAATCTATAATGAATAACAATGCCAAGCTTTAGTCTTTGCGTCCCTTTTTGGTGTATGTAATTATAGTCAAAATCTAAGTTGTTAAATTCTTGAGGTAGGGTTCAACTAAAGAGTTAAATAAATTTTTGCCTCTGAATAAGTGTCATTAAAAGTGCCTATATAAAAACAATTAATGACTCTCTCTAGCCTAGTAATTTCATTTCTCTCAAACATGTAAAAAAAAATAGAATTTCTTAAGAAATTTGACATTTTAAAATAAAAACTACTGAAAATAAGTAACCAAAAATAAGAAATAAGCTGTTGACCAAAACTAAGAAATAAGCTATTGACAGTTTATACTTATCATACTGCTAATTATTTTTTTTAAAATGGTTTTGAAGGGATTTATTTTAAAAAGGCCCTAAGGCATGTGTATCTATTTTGTTAACTTAAATATTATTGATGTCAAAGAATAAAGGCATTCACCTTATTTTTAAATTAGATTATTTCTTATCTTATCATTTTCACAAAAGTTGAGTGAATATCTATTAAAAATGTTTTAAAATAAGAATATTACTCCAATTATTTTTAACTTTATATTTTCCTCCTATTTTCAATACCCATTTCCTCAAAAAGAAGTAATTCTTTTTTAATTTGGTAGACTTTTAGTGTTTGCTCATCTCTCTAAACTGTCAATTGATTATTGAAAAATTTTTTCCTATAATTGTGTAATTATGTTTACTGCTTTCAAATTAACTCTAGATAATATATATTTATAGAAATGAAAGGTTTCACTAAATTCCTTGAATAAACCAACATAATTTAACATGAAGAATACAGAATGATAGTATTTCACAATTTCAATTCTATTTACTGTATTTAATTTAACCTATTTTCAAAACATTAGAAAATAAAAATATTTCAACCTGTCTTCTTTTATCTTATTATTGTAACAATCTCCCAAAGATTATCTAATGACATATGAA
Organism: Pteropus vampyrus; assembly: GCF_000151845.1. Classification (NCBI taxonomy): domain Eukaryota; kingdom Metazoa; phylum Chordata; class Mammalia; order Chiroptera; family Pteropodidae; genus Pteropus; species Pteropus vampyrus. Next base: position 192,193 of record NW_011888795.1, read on the forward strand.
AGCTAAACAAACAGGTATTTTCTTTGGTCAGACATCACACTTTTATAGCATTTAACACAGTCTAAAAATGAGACAAGCATTATTAATCTACATTTTAATTTATGTATCAATGGCTTTATATTTTATAGACGTCATTCGACAGAACCTGAGATTGTTTTGTTTGGCATTACATAATAAGATCAAAAGGGAAAATATTTTTTGTTTCTCTTTTGTACCAAAGACCTACACAAATGGACTAAAAAATACAGTTCTGTACATCCAAGGTTTCAGTGCATAATTTTTTTATAATAAAATATCTACACTAATATATTTATGCAAAACAAACACAAACCAAAATATATTGAAAATAATTTCAACAAGTGGTATGTTACCTGGGTGGAGCTGGCGGCTACGGAGATGCAATCAATAAAGCTGTGTCTTCGAGTGAAAAATGCAACTATCTGCTGCCAGCGTGAAGGTTCTGGCTCAGCTTGCAGTTCATCTGATGAGCCCTTTTTTGCCCAGTGTTTCTGCTTTGGGCCTACTGAGCCATGGCTAGAGCTAGTATTGCCTCCTCGACTGGCACGAGAGTACAGAAGTGTGTTGTTCCCGAAAATGTAATTCATCTCTGCAGCCCTGCAGGTGGTTGCCAAGCAGTCTTACTTCTCTACCAGCTGCCTTGTGGTGAATGATCGGTAAAAACTGCAGCTAGAATTACAGCAGCATGACTTGTAAATCAGGGAAAATAAAGACCTTGAGAAATGATGCTCATTTTCTCTGTAATTTCTTCTTACGAAAGAGCTTGTATCTTCCCTCTGTACCTGTTAGCTGCATGATGGCTGAGTTTATATTTGCAGACAAAAAAGATGGCATAAGGTGGATTTCTTTCTCACGATTGTTTTTTCACCAGCGTCTGCAGGAACCAAAAGCTGTTCCTTTTGTTAGCTGATAACTAGATGGACTGAAATCCAGGAAGTGAGGTCGATTAGCAGGTAAAGGATGCTATAAACACTGGACTACCAAGACCCTTTGAGGCTGTCTGATTTAATGCACTGGGTGGAGAAACCCTGGATTACCCAGTCCCAATCACAGTCTATAGTAAAATCCAATGGCATCTTCACTGCTTAAATTATAAATATGAACTGAATTTAAAAATACAAGCAGATTCTCTGTCAACAGTTCTGACTGTTTAAAATAATTTTAATAAAAGAGTCTTTACCATTAACATATACATTTCTACATCAGGAATGACCTTACATTAATTAGCACTGGTTCTAAGTTTTTTAAAGGTACAATCTACATTAAACTCTGAAGATCTAATGATAGAAATCCATTTGTAAAGTAGCATGATCACTTTATGTAATTTTTTTAATGCTTTGATAATTGAGTCTGGAGGCAGAAAAAGATTAATTAGCAAAATAAATATTTGGCTTCTGGAACTTTTGTGACAAAAAAAGAACTGTTATCAGCATCATCTCTCATATATTATAAACATTAAGATTATGAAGTTATGAATTTGTAAAAGTGCAAAAAAATTAAAAGTAAATTTTTTTATAACCGGTGGAACAAGTTTTATCCAATACTACATAAATAATACTCTGGTTCACAAAATAATATTGTTTGATTGCTAAATAGACATTTTCTAACATCTAATATCTAGGTCTGTGTTTCTCAACATTGTAGTCTACCTCAGAATCACCTAGGTTGCTGGTTAAAAATGTAGACTGGTACCCCCTCCTCATCAGAATTTTTAGGAGTAAAAGGGATCTAGAAATTTTCATTTTTAAAAAGTCCCCTAAATGACTCTTAAGCAAACTCAAGTTTGAGAATCACAGACTCCTAAGTCTGTTCTCTCAACATTATGCCACATTAGTATACAATACAATATATGGTCATTTTAAAACAATATATGAATAAAAATGCTACTTGATAATTTACTAATGGTTAAGCGATTCAATTTTTAAGTTGATATAAACATACAACATAAGTTTCAACTTCAGCCATAGATATTTTTTCAGATGTGGACTAACAAAATCTTGCTTATGTGCTTACCAGCACCAACTAAATGCAACTAACTGGAAAGCAGCATTGGCAAACAACCTTCGCGTCCACTGCAAATCCTGATTCATCAAGACAAGTTGCTAATGCTGTCTCTATGATTCCATTCCCACGATACAGACACATGCCCAACAAAGGTTAAAAGTCATGTGAGACTTTGGAACAAGACGCTTTGTAACAGAGATTATGGCAGAAAGTTTGGTGCTTCTCAAAGACTGCTGACAGAAGTTGGCAATTTTGTGGCCTAGGCAGACAGGTCCTTTCCATTAGAGTGTAGGGGAATAGAGCAAACCACAAAGGGCCAATAGAGAACTAAGAATCCTCTCTCAAAGAAAAAATAAAACTCTTGAAAAAAGGAAATTAAAGTTGTACAATGGACCAGGTATGTATAAAAAGAACTGATTACTGTGGTTTATACAAATGCTATAGTGATTGGTTTGGTCCCAGAATATGTGCCTTGATCCATGTTTGATGAAAACCTGGGGAAGGCAGATTCTGTTATTCTGGATTGGCATGGATGAGGATATTGAAGACATATTTCTTACTCAGGTTGCACAGAGTACCAACAAAGACAGAACAGTAAGCCATTTATTACACAGATTTCTCATCCTAGAGAGTCAAAGAACTTGGGAACAATTTAAAGTCAATAGGTCACGCATCCCATATATCCACTGAGTACAAAGAAGAAATACTTCTCAAATGTATAGATTCCCTATTCAAATCCGCTGACATCAAGAAAGCAAGTCTGAATTTTGAGAAAGGCTTATTTATGAAAATGTCCCTTATTGAGAGATATGAAAATCTATGATCATCTCAACCACTGCCCAGTAGTCAATACATGCACACAAAATCATGTATGCACCTAAATCACAATTGGTTTCATATGATTCAATGGAGAAGCAGAAGGCAACCAACTCTTCACTGATCTCTACTTTAGAATAGTCCTACTCATGTAGCAGAGCTGAAAGTTACTCTATTCCGTTAAAACAAAATTTAAGTTCATTATAAAACCTGGATTGTCTACTTAATATAATAAAAAAGAATAATACACAATGTCTAAATCACCAAAAAGAATTACTATTTTAATATGATATATAGAGAATTAACATTCTTTTTTCTATACAGTTTAATTCTTCACATAATAGTAATAATAGTATCTATACTGGAACTCTAAATAGGAGAAAGCTTAAGTAAACTAAGTACATCCATTTAGTGGATTATTATGTAACCTCAAATATGATTATGAAAAATGTATGACTTTGAGGATGTTTATTTTATAACATTAAATAGAAGTAAAAACGGTACAAAAATTTATCAGATAGGTCCTCAATTATTTGTATACTTTTCCAAACTCACAGATAAATCCAGAAGTCTTTAGGTATAGTAACAGAGGCGAGGATTAAATAGTCTTAGTGAAAAAATTTTAAAGGTTGAAGAATGAGAGGAAAAACAATATTGAAACTCTGAAATTACAAAATAATTACAAAGCTAATGTACTGTAAATGAAATTTTCCTTACCTTTTTATCATTATAACGTGGCCTATTAATTTTCAAAACATACAACTGTACTAAGATAAGACTGAACTAAGAAGACTGATAACACAGATTTGTTATTTATCTATAAAAACTGATAGCACCGTAAATACGAATCCTTTCTGCATGAGCACCATCTAGTGGTCAAGTTGCATGCTGACTATATAATTAGTACAGCAGGGACACCCCCAAACAAGTAAAACAATTTTCAACAACATTTTAATATACTCCAGAGATGTGAAAACAAAGTTGATTTCAAAAAGTGCCCATTATGTACTCAAAATGGAAAAGATTCTATTCCTGTATCATTTAGTTCCATAGGCAGATATTTGCTCATGTTCATTCCTCTGCTACCCTCATTTCTCACAGTTTTTGAAAAACTATCAACTGCTGCTGGTGATTTCATATGATAATATTGTCAATACTACTGGATGAACTGTGTCCAGGCTGGGAAATATACTTACTTAAATAACTGCCAGCTCACATACCTTGTTCTATCTTTGATTTCATGTCCCTCTTAACTTTACTTTGCACATATTAGTGTGAACATAATTTTTCTTGTCATTGAAGACAAAAGCAGAATAGAAATTCATTTGTTTTCTCAGTAATCATTGCAACACTCCATACTAAGCAATTCACCTACTGCCTTCCTTGTCACTTGATCTAGATTGAAATCTATTTTGAAAAAGGCTGGTTTTTTTTTTTTTTTTTTAAATTTGTTTGACTTACTGCTTTGACCATTTTACCTAATTACCAGCTCATTTTCAGTTTTAGGGATCTTTACACTGTTCTTATCAGTATCATACTACTATAACTGTTATGTACAACAAAAATTTACTCAGTGTCTTTTTCTTCCACTGTAGGATTTTTCACCATAACACTGACAATTTCTTTCATGAAACTGCCTAACACTGGCAAGAAACTTTCCTTTTCAGAGTCATAAATCATAATTACTTTTGGCTAAGGCCTGAGACCCAATACTTCCTACTGATGTGCCAACAGCAATCAAGGCTCAACTACAACAGGAGGGCACACAATCAACACGAGGGAAACATGTGGAGCACCTGGCCCAGGTAACAAGGGAGACTGTGCCACTGGGCCTCACAAGTCACCTACTACGTAAGGCCACTCTACGAAGACTGGGAGACACAGCAGCTCCACCTAATACATAGAAACAAACACAGTGAGGCAGCCAGAGTGAGGAGACAAAGAAGCAAATCCCAAATGAAAAAGCAGAACAAAGCTCCAGAAAAAGAACTAAACAAAATGAAGACAAGCAATTTACTAGATGCAGAGTTCAAAACACTGGTTATAGAGATGCTTAATGATCTCAGTGGGAACTTCAACAAGGACCCAGGAAACGTAAAAATGGAAATAGGAAACATAAAAAAGCCAGAACTGAAGAATACAATAATTGAAATGAAGATTATATTAGAGGACTACAAGCCCGGAAAGCAGAGTCTGAAACAAGATGAACACAAAGAGGCCCACACCAAGACACTTCATAATTAAAATACCAAAGGTTAAAGACAAAGAGAGAATCCTAAAAGCAGCAAGAGAAAGGCAGTCAGTTACCTAGCAAGGAGCT
>NW_011888795.1:197400-202243 GCF_000151845.1 Pteropus vampyrus
TCTACGAAGACTGGGAGACACAGCAGCTCCACCTAATACATAGAAACAAACACAGTGAGGCAGCCAGAGTGAGGAGACAAAGAAGCAAATCCCAAATGAAAAAGCAGAACAAAGCTCCAGAAAAAGAACTAAACAAAATGAAGACAAGCAATTTACTAGATGCAGAGTTCAAAACACTGGTCATAGAGATGCTTAATGATCTCAGTGGGAACTTCAACAAGGACCCAGGAAACGTAAAAATGGAAATAGGAAACATAAAAAAGCCAGAACTGAAGAATACAATAATTGAAATGAAGATTATATTAGAGGACTACAAGCCCGGAAAGCAGAGTCTGAAACAAGATGAACACAAAGAGGCCCACACCAAGACACTTCATAATTAAAATACCAAAGGTTAAAGACAAAGAGAGAATCCTAAAAGCAGCAAGAGAAAGGCAGTCAGTTACCTAGCAAGGAGCTCCCATAAAACTGTCAGCTGATTTCTCAACAAACTTTGCAGGCAGAAAGGACTGGCACAAAATATTCAAAGTGATGAAAAGTAAAAACCAACAATCAAGATTACTCTACCCAGCAAGGCTATCATTTAGAACTGAAGGACAGATAAAATGCTTCCCAGACAAGAAAAAGCTAAAGGAGTTGATCACCACCAAACCAGTATTACAAGAAATGTTAAAGGGACTTCTTTATGAAGAAGGAAAAAAGACCCAAACTATGAATAATAAAATGGCAATAACTACACAACTATCAACACTTATTTTAAATGTAAATGGATTAAATGCTCCAACCAAAAGACATAGGGTGACTGAATGGATAAGAAAACAAGACCCTGCTGAGACTCATTTCAGATTGAAAGACACACACAGACTAAAAGTAAAAGGATGGAAAAAGATATTTTATGAAAATGGAAACAAAAATAAAATCTGGGGTAGCAATACTTATACCAGACAAAACAGACTTTAAAACAAAGGCTAGCCTACAGCCATGTTACCCCGAACAAGCCTGATCCAGTCTGATCTCGGAAGCTAAGCAGGGTTGGGCCAGGTTAGTACTTGGGTGGGAGACCACCTAGGAAGACCAGGTGCTATAGGCGTAAAAAAATAAAGAAAAAATAAGGGATTGTAAGCTGACAAGGTCCTTGCAATCTGTGAGTTCAACCAAGGGTTGCTTCGCCTAAAAAAATAAAATAAAATAAAATAAAATAAAGCAAAGGCTATAACAAGAAACAAAGGATCCTGTAATTCCATTTCTGGTATTTATATGAAGAAACCCAAAACGCTACTTTGAAGGGATACATGCATCCTTATGTTCATACAGCATTATTTACTATAGCCAAGATATGGAAGCAACCTACATGTCCATCAATAGATGAATGAATTTAGATGAATGAATAAAGAAGTGGTGTATGTGTGCGTGCGCGCGTGTGTGTGTGTGTGTGTGTGTGTGTGTATACACACACACACACACACAATGGAATATTATTCAGCCTTAAAAAAAATGAAATCTTGCTGTCTGCAACAAATGGACCTAGAAGGTATTATGTTAAGTGAAATAAGTGAAATAAGTCAGACAAATCCTACACAATTTCACTTATATGTGGAATCTAAAAAATAAACAAACAAAACAAATTCATAGATACAGAGAACATTTTGATGGTGCCAAATGGGAGGGGTTTGAGGAGGTGAGTTAAGGGTGGGGAAAGGAGTAAGAAGTACAAACAGGTAGTTACAAAATAGTTACAACATGGAATATAGTCAATAATTCTGTAATAATTATGTATGGTGTCAGATGGGTACTAGATTTATCAGGGTGATCACTTCATACATTATATAAATGTCTATTCACTATGTTGTACATCTGAAACTAATATAATATTGTATGCCAACTGTAACTGAGAATAAAAATAATCAAAAATAGAAATATAGTGCCTAATTTACATTGTCCTCACTTGATCACTACAAGTCAAGATAATTTTTCAAATTACAAAAATAATAGTTCATATACTGAGTTCTATGTATAGTATAGTAGTAACCATGAAACTACAAAAGTAAAAAAGCTCCCTATATTAGCTTTTTTTTTTTTTAAAAGAGAATGCTAATCTGATAACTGACAGCATATTTTAAATAAAATATACCTCACCGTAGAGCTTCCTAAAACATTTATCCTGGTTTTTAAAAAGTAAACACATTAAAACTTACCTTCTTATGTCAAAACGAAGTTTTAAATTTTTTGGTTTTCTAATAAAGTTAAAGGAACCCTAACTATTTTGCTATTACTCCCCCACTCCTAATCTATCTCATGCCTCAAAAATGTATCCTATGAGGCACTTGCCGCAGTAACCTATGCATGAGATAGAGGCAGGAAGAAATTCCCTAAACAGGGCCGCTTAATTCTTAAAGCACAACTGTATCAGAATATAGTCTGTCAAAAAGTATCAAAAACTTTCAAAAAGTTCGTATGCTTCTGACCCAGTAATTGGACTTCAGAAAATCCATCCTAATAAAATAAACCAAACACTTTTCATATCCAAAGATTATTCACTGCAGCCTTCTTTAAAAAATCTACTAAAAATGGAAATAACAAATAGCAAAGACCAGAAGTGTTCATCAAATTATGGTACAAATATACTACATAATATTATGTCTGAAGTTTTTAAAATTTTAACATGGGAAATGTGAATAAGTTTATGACAGGAAAAAGAAGCTCACATTTAAAAAAGTAAGATATAAAGTGTGATTTAGAAACAGATGAAAGAGAAGTTAGATCATTTCTTCTACTGGAAATGAAAATCCTTATCTACTCTGACCAGATATAAATTAGAGAGCCAGGGGATTGGACTATTCTACTTAATAGCAGCAGAGGGGTCAGGGGATTGGACTATTCTACTTAATAGCAGCAGAGGGGTCAGGGGATTGGACTATTCTATTTAATAGCAGCAGAGGCTGATTAATAACTGTTTCAGAAATTGAGGCTGTTTAATACCTAAGGAAAAAAAAACACACAGAAACTGAAAAAGAGCAAAAGGATGGCCTACAAGGATGAACAGGTTTTCAGTTGCTTTTCAGTAAGACCAGCTGAATTATTACCATAGTACACTAAGATGCTTTGATGCTATACAGTACTTTCTTAATCTTACTAAAATGTGTCAACAATGATTTGTATACTCAAAACTGCCATTTCACTAAGGCAATAGTAAAATGTCAGCAACTGTAAGATGCACACCAATTTCAGAAAAGATAAAATGTGAAAAAGTTGTTTTTAATAACTGATGATAAAAGATTTTAATCTCAATAACTTACTCCTTTACATGAGCCTCTGTCAAATTTGTCTTTCAAAAACTCTGGGGGGGTGGTCATAATCTTTATTATATAGTAACTATACAAAAGACAACCAACTGTACACAAAGGATAAAAACAATTTTAAAGCAGATATAAAAAAAAATAGGCATAATTGACTTTATCCTCTTGTGGTGAACAAATCAGAGGAAAATGAGTCAGAAGAAAGCAAGTGAGAATCTTTAAAAAGTTATTACTTTTTCATTGCTTTCTCAAAAACTGGAAATATTTTAGTGTTGTTGGTAGAATGAGGATCAAATAAAGAATGTCAGAAATTTACAACAAATTCAGAGTAGTATATGTATGTTTGGTTCAAAGAAGCTAGGTTCTACTGCAGAGCTTCTAGATGGTGGCTATACACTAGAAACACATGCAGAGGTTGTAAAAATCCACAAGACCAGACTGTACTCCAAACCAATGAAATCAGAATCTCTGATGTGGCACTCAGACATCAATTCTTAAATCTCCTTAGATGATTCCAATGTCCAGCCATAGTTGAGAACCATTTATGGGCAATCTTTGTCCTAATTAAGGATTCACATTCCTAGACTGATTAGCTAGCATTTGACTAGGTCGCATTTGGAGATTGCTGCTAAAAGGTTTTTGCTATATTAATCTTTGATCAACACCAAAGATTTTTTTCTTTTATCATGATGAACAAAGTAGGCATTAATTGGTGAAATCCACTGTATCCCAGTTATATAGATTGGCTAAATTTATTTAGAAACAAAATCCACCCCCCTTGCATAAGGGAAAGAGAAAACTCTGTAAAGACCTATACTCTTACACATGGCACTTTAGGTTTAATCCCTAAAATGTCTGGAAATTCTGGGTTATAAAATCTTGTCTCTGGAATACTATTTTATTGCCTAGAGTGAACATTTTATGCAAAAGCAGAGAGCCGAGGCTCTATCATATTTAAAGAAAAGACTATATAAAATACTTTATGCGTACTGGCTCACTGTTTAAATGTTTGGTTGTGTCAGAATTTGGTAGTTACATGGAAGTAACTACCAAAACACCTACAAAACCACTAAGGAGTAGGGTATGAGCAAATTGGTTTTGGATAATTTGTAACAATCAGAATGAAATAGAAATTCAAAGCATCAGAAACAAAGAGTTATACATACCTGGCAGGGTTTTCCCTACTAAAGTAAGAAATTACATTATTTTAGTCAAGAGAAAATATTTGTAGGCTGATAAGAACAGCATATAAAGCAAGAGGGAGTGCTTAGAATTCAAGTGTTCGAAGGTTCAAATGTTGTTTAAAATGAAGGTAAAAGATATTTGACTTAAGTTTTTTTACAGTTAAATATGTATATTAAAATTTCTAGGATAACCATTAAAGGAAGAGAAATAGAATAAATAACTTCCAAGCTAATCAAAAGGAAAAATGAGATGAGAAAATATAATCTAAAAGAAGACATGAGAGAAATAAAGGTCTCCTATGTTTAAAAATCAAGAAACATACTTCAAAATAACTCATGGGGCAAAGAAAAAAATCATAATGA
>NW_011888795.1:202728-209059 GCF_000151845.1 Pteropus vampyrus
TATTTTGAAATAAATATGAAACAAATTCCTAGAAAAAGATGGCCTAGCAAAACTGTTAATAGAAAATCTGAATGGTACTATAACCATCAAAATTTTTAACAAGAATATGAAATCATCCCTCAAAGAAAATTACAAAACCCAGGTTAAGTTTTTCTAGTAAGAAATGGTCCTTAGTCAGAATACATACAATCAACAAAGTATCCAGAATATATAAAGAACTTGTACAAATCAGTAAAAAGGACAACCTAATATAAAAAGCAAAAACCTTGAGAAAGCATGTCACAAAATAGGAAACCTGATGAGCAATAAATATATTTAACCTCAATATCAAACAAGGAATTGCACCTTAAAATTACAATGAGATACTATTATAAATCTCCAAACAATAGCACAAATAAGAATACCAAGTATTGATGAGAATATGGATCAATTAAAACTGCTATAAATTGTTGCTGAACATGTAAACTATACAACCACTTGGAAAATAATCTGGTGTTATCCATAAAGATGTGTATACATAACCTTTGTTTTTAACAGCACTTTTTATACTAGTAATAATCTGAAAACATCTCAATGTCCATCAAAAGTAAGATAAATTATAGTATATTCATAAAATGAAAACTCCAGAGCAAATCTCAGGAATATATGTAATGTTGAGCAAAAAATGCAAGTTGAGATTATATGTGGTATAATTCCATTTATATAAAGTTTAGGATAGACAAAATAAACAATATATTGGTTAGAGGTCTAAATATGTGGTAGAACTTTATAAGAAACTAGGATTGTGGTTATTTCTGAGGTGAGAGACAAAGTAATGAGATCAGGTAAAGCCACATATTGGACTACAAAGATATTAATGCTCTTTCTCTGTACCTATTGATACTTAAAACAAGTGTTTAAATATATTTCCATGTGTAGTATGTGAAATATAATAGTTACTTCCTTCGTAGGAATTTTTAGGCTTAAAGACTGTACCACTGATTAAAATTCATTTATAAAATATATCTTTAAAGATGTTTTTTAGAATGCTAATAAATATTATAAAATTCTCTACAACTATGAAACCAGAAACAATCAAGGGTGAAAAATCCTACATGAAAGAACAGTTGAGCAGGAGCTATACTAGTAACAAAAGTAATATATAATTCATAGCAACAATAGTAAGTTATTACCTCACCTTTATTGGTGAAATGTGAGAATGAGAAACAAATCCATGGACATTCTCAATTTCTGACAGGTTTTTCTCTGAGACATGAACCAGTTCTGGACCTATCACCTCATTAGTGATTTGTGGGGAAATGTGCTCTTGGGGAGGTGTATCTTCATCCTGATATCGATATTTCTGTAAAGCAAAGAAAATTGTTAAATATGAAGAAGCCTTGAAAAGCAAAGTGAGTTCAATTCAAATCATGGTTTTCATAACTAGCCAAATAATAATATTTAATTAAATGAAATGTATTTTATGATTTAACACAAAGTCTGAGGGAAACAGACCTCCATTTTAAAGTCATGCCAATATACTTTAATTAAATTATTAGATTAACTTATTAGATTAATTTTTAGATTATTAGATTAATTTATTAATTAGATTAATTAATTCAGATTCTGGAAAGTGGGCAAACAGGAAGCACGAGGAATCTGCCCACCTACACAACAACTGCACAAACAGAATCTATCTGATGTGACTATTTTAGATCTCTTGAGTCTGTTAAAAAGGTCTGTAACTTCCAGGGAAAATTTGGATGGTAAACTGAGGTTAATTTTGGTCAATTTCACCACTTCAATTTAACCTAGTAATGGAAGTCATAGCCAGAACAATAAGGCAAGAAAAAGAAATGAAAGGCATCCAAAATAAAAAGGAAGAAGTAAAATTAACTGTTTGCAGATGATATCAAACTATGTAGAAAATCCTAGACTCAGCAAAAAAGCTGTTAGAACTAATGAATTCAGCATAGTAGTAGGATACAAAGTCAACACATAAAAATTAGTTGCATTTCTATACATGATCTGAAAAGAAAATTACAAAAACAATGCTAATAGCATAAAAATAAAATTGAGATTGAACTTAATGAATGAGGTGAAAGGCTTGTACAATGAAAACTATAAAACTGCAGAAAGAAATTAAAGATGACAGAAATAAATGGAACATATACCATGCTCATTGATTAGAAGACTTAATATTGTTAAGATGTCAATACCACTCAAACAAATTTATAGATTCAATACAATCCCTATCAAAATCTCAATGATTTTTTTTTTGTAACAAGAGAAAAATTCATCTGAAAAGTCATGTGGAATCTCAAGAGATCTTACTAGCCAAAATAATCATGAAAAAGAACAAAGCTGGAGAATTCTCACCTCCTCCTGTCAAAACTTAATAGAAGGCTGCAGTAATCAAAACCATTTGGTACTGGCATAAAGACAGACTATAAAGACCAATGGACTAGAATAGAAAGTCCAAAATAAACCCTCACATATATGGTCAAATTATTTTTGACAAGTGTGCCAAGCCATTCAATTGGAAAAAGACAATTTTTTCAACAAATGGTGCTGGAAAGAGTGGACATCCATATGCAAAAGAATGAAGCTGGACCCTTATTTAACAGCACATACAAAACTTAACTCAAAATGGATCACGGATCTAAGCGTAACCTAAAACAATAAAAGTCTTAGAAGAAAACTGCATTTGGCCATGACTGCTGGGATATGACACAGAAAGCATAGGTAAAATCAATGACAAAAACATAAATTCTGCTTCATAAAAATTTAGAAAATGTGTACCTCAAAAGACACTATCCCCAGATTAAAAAGGCAACCCACGGAATGGGAGAAAATACTTGCAAATCATATTATCTGATAAAAGATTATTATATAGAGAACTCCTAAAATGACGACAAGCAAAAAACCAAAATGGACAAGGGGCTTGAATAGACATTTCTCCAAAGAAGATATACGAATGGTCAATGACCTCATAATCATTTGGGAAACACAAATCGAAACTACAATGGGATACGATCCACATCCCTTAGGATGGCTACTATAAACACACACACACATACACACACACACACACACACACACACACACACAGAAAACAAGAATTGGTGAGGATGTAGAGAAACTGAAACTTTTGTGCATTGTTGGTGGAAATATAAAATGGCACAACTACTGTGGAAATTAGTATGGTGGTTCCTCAAAATATTAAAATACAACTGCCACATTATCCAGAAATTCTATTTCTGGGTATACACCAAAAAGAATTTTAAACACGGTCTTAAAGAGAAATTTGTACACCTGTGTTCACAGCGGCATTATTCACAATAGCTAAAACATTGAAGAAATCTAAGTACCCATCAACAGATGAATGGATAAGCAAAACATGGTATATACATGCAATGGAATATTACTCAATCTTAAAGAAGGAAATATGCAGGTATATTACAACATGGATGAACCTTGAGAACACTATGCTAAATAAAATGAGCCAGTCACAAAAAGGTAAATATTGTATAACTCTACTTATATGAGGTAGTCAAAATCATAAAGACGGGAAGTATAATGATAGTTGCCAGATGCTGGGAGGAGGACAGAACTGTGAGCTATTGTTTAAAGGCACAGAGTTTCAGTTTTACGAGATGAAAATAGATGAGGATGGTTGCATAACAATGTGAATGTATTTAACACCATTGAACTGTACACTTAAAAATTGTTGAGCTGGTAAACTTTATGTGTATTTTATCACAATAAACAAATAAAAGAAGAAAATTTCAAACTCTGAATATTGATTTGTCCATTTGTTACCCAATGTTAGCTGAACACTGTATCTCTAAAGATACAGTTGTTTAAGTGAAGTCAACATGAAAAGCTAAAGTTGTTCAGCTAAATGAGTCTGGTTTTCTTATTCAGTTAATTTGTAGCAGCCTTTTTAAATTCTAACTGAAAATTAGTCTATTAGATAGCAGTATTTTTTAAAAATAGATTTATTTAAATTAGTTTCAAGTATACAGTACATTGATTAGACGTCTATATTGTTCATAAAACGATCCCCCCAACTGCTCCCTCCTTCTCTTGGCCCTCCACTTAGCCATCATATTAATGCTAACTGCATTCCCTGTGCCGTGCTTCCGATCCTCGTGCCCAGCTATCAACTACTAATTTGTACTTCTTTAATCCTTCGCCCCATTCTCCCAGCCCCCAATCCCCTTCCCCTCTGTTACCAAATTGTCCACTATATTTGTGAGTCTGTTTTTGATTAGTTTGTTCTTTTTGTTCCTTAGATTCCACATATAAGTGAAATCATATGGTATTTATCTTTCTCTTACTTATTTCACTCAGCATAATAATCTCTAGGTCTATTCATGTCGTTGCAAATGGTAGGATTTCATTTTTTTAATGGCTGAGTAATATTCCATTGTATATATGAACCATAATTTCTTTATCTAATCATCTGTTGATGGGCATTTAGGTTGCTTCCATATCTTGGCTATTGTAAATTGTGCTGCCATGAATACTGGAGTGCATAGATCTTTACGAATTATTATTTTGGTTTTCTTTGGAGAAATACCCAGAAGTGCAATTGCTGGGTCAGAAGGTATATTCATTTTTAAGTTTTTGAGAAACCTCCATACTGTTTTCCATAGCGGCTGTACTAATTTGCAATCCCACCAACAATGTATGAGGGTTCCCTTTTCTCCGCAATCTCGCCAACACTTGTTGTTTTTCGATGTACTGATGATAGCCATTCTGACAGGTGTGAGGTGAAATCTCATTGCACTTTTAATTTGCATTTCTCTGACGATTAGTGACCTTGAGCATCTTTTCATATGTCTGTTAGTCATCTGTATTTCCTCTTTGGAGAAGTATCTGTTAAGGTCTTCTGCCCATTTTTTAATTGGATTGTCTGTTTTTTGTTGTAGTTGAGTTGTATAAGTTTTTTATAAATTCTGGATATTAACCCCTTTAGATAGCAGTATTTTTATTTTACCTATACAAGAATCTTTTTCTCACTCACTCTCTCATACGTGCATATAATTCTATGCAATCTATTTTTAAAAGATTATAATTTTAAGAAAACCAAATCTACCTCATACCAAACACGAAAGTAAAAAAATATATGTAAATATAGAAAACAGAAGTGCATATTTATCAAAATAGGCTGGTAAAGCATATGCATAAACACAAAAACAAAACAAAAATATTCTCTCTCCCCCCTCAGCAATAAGCACACTTATAAATACACAAAGCACAATAAAAAAAAATAATTTATAACAAAGATTAACCACTATAAGCTGCTTTTATAAATTATTTTTAAAAACAAAATGGTCAGCCAACATAATAATAAAGGGAATTTCGCAAAAGGCATACAAGTGGGTCAGTAAACTTATAGGAAGAACATGTTCAACTTCTTTAGTAAGTAAAAATTACAGTGCCAGCATTCAGAGAAATGGGCATTAAATCATCACCTCCTGGCAGAGTCTTTTTCTGATGGACAGTTTGGCAATATGTTTCAAAAGCCCTAAAAATGTTTCTCCTCCTTAATC
This sequence comes from Pteropus vampyrus, assembly GCF_000151845.1. Classification (NCBI taxonomy): domain Eukaryota; kingdom Metazoa; phylum Chordata; class Mammalia; order Chiroptera; family Pteropodidae; genus Pteropus; species Pteropus vampyrus. The sequence goes on from NW_011888795.1 coordinate 208,269, forward strand.
TCGTAATTCCACTTTTAGGAAGTAATCTTAGAGGTAGCATGAGTGAAGAGCATAGATATTTGTTGTACAGAGGCAAACATGTACGTTATGAAATATTTTTAAAAATCTTAACTATGAATTTAACTGCAACCTGCAGCATTACTTTCAAAATAACATCCTTCTGTGAAATCGCACAATTACATGGAAAACAATGAAGCCCACATCATTAGCTAGCTTAAAGAAATCTGTTCTTACATGTACCTTACATGTACTTTATTTTCCAAACCAATGAATTCTCTAACTATATCCTGAGTAAGCCTAAAGTTAACATAAGTATAGTTACAAAACTTAGCAGTATATACATTCGATTGAGCATGAGCAAACTCTAAGTACTCATATATACCTTAGTAGTAGATATAAGGAAGAAAACATCTTTTCAAGCTTTACGGGTACTCTACAACTTAGTATATACTTTTAGGGAGAGGTACATGCAGAAGAATATTCACTGTAGTATAGTTTGGAAATAAAGAAAAATTGAAAACAAGATGCCTATCAATAGACCCTGCATCCAAAAAAAGGGGGCTAAATTTTGGTATAGTCATCCTAAGAAATATTATGTAGAAGTTAAAGTGAGTAAAAATCTACTTCTAAGAGGAAAATATGAAGACATAGATTATAGAATGCGAAAAGCATGTTTCAAAGCTAACACACAATTTCAACATTTTAAAGCAAAGAAACAGTGTATGTATGTAAAAACATATGCAATATGTGTGTGAATATATATATATAGGATATATATATGTATGTAAAAA
>NW_011888795.1:209128-213065 GCF_000151845.1 Pteropus vampyrus
TATATATATTCACACACATATTGCATATGTTTTTACATACATATCATGAATGTACTTATATAATTTGGAAGGCTTTGAAAGGATTTAAAACAAAAAATAGTTCATTCTGAAAAGAAAGAAATCATTTTAAAAACTGTCTTTTAAGTATCTTTTAATATATGTTACCTTTTGATTCCTTTTTATTCCTTATAACTATTGAAAAACTCAAGGCATTTGCCCTATGAATTTCCAAGTAAAATCACTTCATACTCATAGGACCATTCAATGTGGTCCTTTGGCTTCTGTATTTCCTGCAAATTAGGCGCTGAATGCAATAGTTTGATCAGACTCATGTTCAATTCTTTTGACAAGACTATAGATGGTGCTATGTTCTTTTATCAAAAAGGACATAGTATCTGGTTATTTTTTTTGTGTTATGTTAGCAGTTCTTGATACTTAATGACTAAATCAATTCATTCACTAGGGTTGCAAAATGGTGATGGTCTAATTCCATTAGTTCTTTTACATTTATTAAATGGCATACATGTATAAAGAAATATTTCTCTTCAACCTACCATTTGGTTGCCTATTGGTATGGTTCACACATAATAGGAAAAATACTTAAGTTTGTCTTTTTTTTTTTGCCTCTTTTCAAGACAGATAAAAAAAATTGGTTCCTTATCTCTCCTAAAACAATTAGGTGGTTTTTATATATTATTCAATACATTCCAAATCAAAATCCCATCCGACATTTTTTCAAAAAACGACAAGGTGATCCTAATTTTCATATGGAGTTGCAAAAGACCCAGAATATAAAAAAAAATAACATTGAAGTAGAAGAGCAAAATGGAGGACTCATACTTTCCAATTTTAAAACTCTATAAAGTGAAATTAATCCAAATTGTGATACTGTCATAAGGATAGATATATATCAGTGGAATAGAATTAAAAGTCCAGAATGTAATATACCCTTATATTTATGATCAATTGATTTTCAATAGGGGTGCTAAGGCAATTTAATGATGAAAGAATAGTCTTAATCCACAAATGATACAAATGATACTGAGATAACTGGATGCAAAATAATTAAATTAGATCTCTTTGACGTCACATATAAAAATTATTTCGAAATGAATCTAGAGCTAAATGTAAGAACTAAAGCTATAATATTCTTAGAAGAAAACATAAGTGTAAATTTTTCTGACCTTGGATTAGGCAATGGTTTCTTAGTTTCGACATTTAAAGCACAAGAAACCAAAGGAAAAAAAAAATTGACTTCTTATATACAAACAACTTTTGTTCATCAAAGGACACTATCATGAAAGTGAAAAGATAACCTACAAAATGGGAGAAAATATTTGTAAAATCATATATTTGATAAGGGTATCCAGAATACAAAGGGTAAGTATCTGGTAAGTACACAGACTACATAAGAACTCTTACAACAATAAAGACGACCCAATTTTAAAATGGGCAAAGGGTTTAAACAGACAATTCTCCAAAGAAGATTTATAAGTGGGCATTAGTCGTTACAGAAATGCAAATCAAAATCACAATGAAATATCACTTCACACCCACCAGGATGGCTATAATCAAAAGACTGACAATAATACATGTTGGCAAAGATGTGGAGAAATGGGAACCCACAAATAGTGCTGGAGGGAATGTAAAATGGTATAGCCAAACTGGAAAACAGTTTGGCTAGTTCCTCAAAAGGTAAAAAGAGTTACCATATAATCAAGCAATTCCACTCCTAGGTACATATCCAAGAGAACTGAAAATATGCATCCACACAAAAATTTATATACATAGCACTCTGTTCATAGCATCACTATTCATAATAGCCTCAAAATGGAAACAACTCAAATATCAATTTATGAATGGCTAAACAAAATGTGATATATCCATATAATGGAATATTATTATTATTTAGCTATAAAAAAGAATTAAGCATTTATACGTCCTATAACTGGGAACTTTGAAAATATTTTGCTAAGAGAAAGAATCCAGATACAAAGGCCACATACTGTATAGTTTCATTTATATGAAGTGTTCAGAATAGGCAAATTCATAGAACGAAGAAGTAGATTATTGGTTGCCAAAGACTGGGGAGAGGCAGAAATGGGAATCAATTGCTAGTGGGTATGGAGTATTTTCTGGATGACAAAAATGTTCTGGAATTAGTTAAGAGATGGTTGTACAACCTCGTGCACAGAACTGAACACATTAAAAGGGTAAATATTATGGTATGTAAATATCTTAATTTAAAAATTATTAAAATGTCATTATAAATTAATGGACTGCACATATTTGATTGGTTTAAGTACACTGCAAATACCCTATTTGAAGTTCAAACTGTCTTATCTTTAGCCAGTAGGAATATTACTTTGAGTTCCCTTGTACTTGGCACCTTTAAGAAAGCCTATGACAACAAAAGTTATCAAAAGGAAAATGGTATTATTTCTTAATAATTCAAAAAAAGGGTTCCTTGGGTTACAATAATTACTTAAGTATTCCAAGTAGTTTTTTAGGTCCACCATTACAATGCACGGCAATATTCATCTATACTTCTTATTATGTAAAGGTTGATCTCAACCTATTTCAAAATAAATTAGCATTGAAAACTTCATATACAGCCAATTTGCTATTACAGTAGAATGCATAAAAATAAGCTTCTCGCAATGATGGTCCAACTCTAACTTAGCTAACACTTATACCAGAAAAAAATTACAAAATGGGAACAAGAGGACAGGAATACAGAAAGATTTAAAAATGATTGTAATGCTAACATTGCAAATACATTTCTCCATCTTTTTTTGTTTTTAAGGCTGGTATCTTCAGTATGAAACCTTCCATTGTCTTAATCTTGGTTAACAATACTGACATTATTTTACTTACTACTGTGACTTGAAAGCCACTTTTTATTTTACCTTGTCTTTTATTTTTAATTTTTTCAATCAGAATTGAAATTCGGTATTGTTTTATATTAGTTTCAGGTGTACAGTACAATGGCTACACATTTATACGATTTACTAAGTGATTCCCTCCACCCCTTCCCATTAGTAGCCACCTGGCACCATACATAGTTATTACAATATTACTGACTACATTCCCTATGCTGTACTTTACATCCTCTTGACTATTTTGTAACTACCAATGTATACTTCTTAATCTCGTCACCTTTCTCACCCATCCCTTCAACTCCCTTCTCATCTGGCAATCACCAGTTTGTTTCCTGTATCTATGTCTGTTTTCATTTGTTTATTCATTTGTTTTTGATTCTACATATAAGTGAAATCATATGGTATTTGTCTTTCTCTGACTTATTTCACTTAGCATAGTACCCTCTAGGTCCATCCATGTTGTTGCAAATAGTAAGATTTCATTTATTTTTTATAGCTGAGTTATAATCCATTATATATATGTTTCACCTCTTCTTTATCCAACTGTCTACTGATGAGCACTTGGGTTGCTTCCACATTTTGGCTATTGTAAATAGCACTGCAGTGAACATAGGGGTGCATATATCTTTTTGAATTAGTGTTTTAGTTTTCTTTGGATAAATATCTAGAAGTGCAATTGCTCGGTAGTTCTATCTTTAATTTTTTGAGGAATCTCCAAACTGTTTTCCATAGTGGCTATACCGATTTGCAATTCCATGAACAGTGCAGAGGGTTCCCTTTTCTCCACATCCTTGCCAACACTTATTGATAGCCATTCTGACAGGTGTGAGGTGATAGCTCATTGTGGTTTTAATTTGCATTTCTCTGATCATTAGTGACGTTGAGTGTCTGCATGTCCTCTTTGTAGAAATGCCAATTTAGGTCCTTTGCCCACTTTTTAATTGGATTGGTTTTTGGTGTTCAGTTGTATGAGTTCTTTATAAATTTTTGGATATTAACCCCTTATCAGATGTATCACTGGCAGATATCTTCTCCCATTCAGTAGGCTGTCTTTT
>NW_011888795.1:213225-230485 GCF_000151845.1 Pteropus vampyrus
AGGTCTTAACATTTAAGTCTTTAATTCATTTTGAGTTTATTCTTGTATAGGGTGTAAGCAAGTGGTCCAGTTTCATTTTGTTGCATGTATCTGTCCAGATTTCCCAACACCATTTATTGAATAGACTGTCTTTACCTCACTGTTTGTTCTTGCTTCCTTTGCCTTAGATTAAATGACCATATAGGCATGGATATATTTCTGGGCTCTCTATTCTGTTCCATTGATCTATGTGCCTGTTTTTGTGCCAGTACCATACTGTTTTGAATACTACAGCCTTATAGTATAGTATAATATCAGGTTGTTCTTTCTCAAGATTGCTGTGGCTATTTGAGGTCTTTTATGGTTCCATATAAATTTTTGAATTATTTGTTCGAGTTCTGTGAAAAATGACATCGGTATTTTGATACGAGTTATAGCAAATCCATAGATTGCTTTGGGTAGTATAGACATTTTAATGATGTTAATTCTTCCTATCCATGAGTACAGTATGTGATTCCATTATTTGTATCTTCTTCAATTTCTTTCTTCAATGACTTATAATTTTCTGAGTACAAGTCTTTTACCTCCTAAATTTATTTCTAGGTATTTTATTGTTTTTGATGTAATTGTAAAAGGGACTATTTTCTTAATTTCTCTTCGATAGTTCATTATTGGTGTATAAAAAAGCAACCAACTTCTGAATATTAATTTTGTATTCTGCTGCTTTACTGAATTCATTTATCAGTTCTAACAGTTTGTGTGTGTGTGTGTGTGTGTGTGCGCGCGCGCACGCGTGCGTGTGTGTGGAATCTTTAGGGTTCTTTATATTTAGAATCATGTTATATGCAAATGAGTTTTACTTCTTCCTTTCCAATTTGAATTCCCCTTTTTTTTCCTTGTCTGATTGCTATGGCTAGAACTTCCAATACTATGTTGAATAATAGTGGTGAAAGTGGACATCCTTGTCACATTCCTAATCTTAAGAAAGACGCTTTTGGCTTTTTCCCATTGAGTGTGATGTTAACTGTGGGTTTGTCATATATAGCCTTTATTATGTTGAAGTATGCTCCCTCTATTCCCACTTTGCTGTGAGTTTTTATCATAAATAGGTGCTGGATTTTGTCAGATGCTTTTTCTGCATTTGAAAGCTACTTTAATTTGGAATGTGACTATGTTACCACTTCTCTATTATATAATTTTCAGTAACCTTTCTTTAGAAACAATTAGTTTTCTGATAATGGAAAGCATGAAGATTCTTGAATCCATTAGAAAATTTAAAATGGCTGAAATTAAAACCAAGAACTTACTCAGTATTTTATTAGTACATGGTTCTTAAACCAACACCAAACAGCTGAACAAAAATAATTATTACTTTGTTAATAACTCCCTACCTACCTCTCAACCTGTATCTATTCTTTCAGTAATAAAAAGAAATATTTTTGTACCACATCTTTTACTAGCATTGTTCCATGTTACCTCAACATACTTATTTTTAAGAAAAACAATAATATATTAACATTAAAGCAATGGTGGTTTTAATATGAATTTCTAAACACAGATGAGGATTATTATATGTTGAGGAATGGGGAGACAGAATCATCATCAATTTGGAATCTCATTTTCAAATTTCAATAAAAACTTGCATGCTGTGTGTGTAGAGTGGGTACTTGTATGTATGGGGATAAATAAAATTTAGAGGCTGATATAAATATTTTAAATGTTTGTTAAAATTCAGTGGTAAATACCAAAATAGAAATGAGAAAGAACCCATAAATCATTGGAAAAAATAACTTTTTTAAAATTTAAAATTAGAAAAAGTTAGGAAATGGGAAGTGAGAGTTAAAAGCATGAAAATCATATGATAAATATAAAATAAAATGGGCGAAATTTTAAATGAGCAATCATGATAAATTAAATGTATTATAAGTACATTTAAATTCTATCAAGGAATAGCTAACTCCTGCATTCTTGAAGATAAAAAAGCTTCCAAATTCATTAGACAATCTGATTACAGAAACTTAAAAAAACTAACAAATCTTACTTTATGAATAGAAAAATGTTTTGAAAGGAAAAAACGGCAAATTAAATCTAGCACCATGAAGTAAAATGTATCCCAAGAACACAAGAAGTTTACCATTGATGGTTCATGTATTCATTCATGTATTATACCATGTAAACAGCCCGAAGAACAAAGTTCATATGATCATCTCAATACCTGCTTAAAGAACAATCTAAGTATCGGCCAAAAGTTTAAACCCATTCCTGGTTTTATACTAGCATTATAGTAATAAGAAGAAACTCTGAAAGCATCTACCAGCAATCATCAATATTTAATGATGAAACATTAAAAGCATTCCTATAACATGAAAATCAAGGAAATATCATTCTTAACATTTTTCTAGCATTTCTATCCAATAGGCTAAAAGCAAATAAATAAATAAATAAATAAGAGAGAGAGAGAGAGAGAGAGAGAGAGAGAGAGAGACAGAGAGGGATAAGAGGCATAATTGCCTAAAACTGCCCCAAAATTGTAAAAAAAAAAAAAAAAAAAAAAGTTGTAAAAGGGTGTGAGCATTTTTTTCCAAGATGTTCACAACTTTCAGTTTCTCAAAGGGATTTGGGACAATGACTTTAAGGGGGTGCGGGCGGTGGGGAGGACAGAGGGTAGGACCAATAACCACTGTCCTTGTCAGTGTGACATTTATTATTTTTTAACTTAAAAAATTTTAAATTACAGTTAACATTCAATATTATATTAGTTTCAAGTGTACAGCTTAGTGGTTAAACATATATGTAACTTACAAAGTGATCCTCCTGATAAGTCTTGCATCCATCTAATGTCATATATAGTTATTACAAAATTATTGACTGTATTCCCTAAGCTATACTTACAATCCTATGACTATTCTGTTACTGCCAATTTGTACTTCTTAATCCCGTCACCTTTTTCACCCAGTCCCCTAATTCCTCTCTTATCTGGCAACCATCAATTTATTCTCTGTATCTATGAGTCTGCATCTGTCTTGCTTGTTCGTTTGTTTTTAGATTCCACATATAAATGAAATTGTATTTGTCTTTCTCTGGCTGACTGATTTCAGTTACCACAATATCCTCTAGGTCCATCCATGTTGTCACAAATCATAACATTTCATTCTTTTTTATGGCCAAGTAATATTGTATATATGTACCACTTCTTTATCCATTCATCATTTCATTAGAGCATTTAATCCATTTACATTTAAAGTTATTGGTAGGTATGTAGTTATTGCCATTTTAGTAATTGTTTTCTGATTGTTTTTGTAGTTCTTTTTTTATTCTCTTGCTCTCTTGTATGTTGATGACTTTGTCATGTCATGGATTCCTTTCTCTTTATTTCTTGTATATCTCTTGAAGATTTTTGGTTGTTGTTACCATGTGCTTCATATATAACAAGCTAGGTTTATGGCAGTCAATATTTTAAGTTGATGGTAGCTTAAATTGGAACACATTCTGTAATCACTACCAGTTTTACTCACCTCCTCCATGTGTATGTTTTAGTCCTTATTTTTTTACTTGTGTGTGTTTGCATGTATCCCTTAATTCACTGTTGTAATTAAACGTGATCTTGCTATTTTTGCCTTTTAACCTTTGTACTGCCTTTAGTGTTGGTTAATCCACTGCTTTTATTATGTGTTTGACTTAGTGAGAATTTTTCTTTGTAATATTTTCTCATTCATATTGATTTTTTCCCCCTCCTCTTCTTTTTTGCCTGTCAGAGAATGACTCAGCATGACCACTTTTAGATATGCTGTAGAAGTGGTGGAGTGACTATAGGGTTGAGAAGGGGAAATATGTGTATGAATAACGTGTACAAGAATTTTATTTTTAAAATGCAGTGTGCAAATTAGTTACTTCTTATGTAATGATACGAGTTACTGTAAATGGAAAAAAGATGAAATCCAATGATAATCACAATTCTTGTCACAACTTCCACTTTGCTTTAAATAGTAAGTTATGACTATAAAGTACAGAAACAATAAATTTTTACATGATTGTAATGTAGGGAAGAGGCAAATGAATTAAAATGTTAAATCAAGCTACATTCAGAGACTGCAATATGCTGATCAGTTCTGCAGCCAGGCCAGGAGGACACCTGTAGAACAAAGGAAGATTTCTGCTGGGATTGCTAACACCTCATTTCCTACACCTGTGGAAGAGGAAACAGGAAAAACAGTCTTTGAGTGGCTGCCCTACACAAAATAAAATTGTTCATTCCCTATGGATAAATGCTGGGAACTGCCAGAGGGCCTTTCACACTACATATTCTTACCTTTTAATGCTATATACTCTTTCCTTTCCCCTTCCTCACTGTATGTCCATATCAAAGGGAACCGGTAAACAAAGTCTTTAAACTGTAACTCACAGGAACTAAAGAATGATATATAAACTGAATTCCCCAAACACTCGGGTCCCTCTCACCGTCTTTTCCTCAGTACTCTTTACTCTCTCTCTCACTGTCCTCATCTCTCACTCTCTGCCTCTGAGTGGAGACCACGCTCCGTCTGTGGAGTGTTATCTCTTTTTAATAAATTTTCCTTTTGATTCTGACTTTGGTGTGTGTGTTGAATTCTTTCTTCACTCTCCAGCCAAGGACCCTCCTCTTCTCTTGGTGCAGGGCTTGGTCTCCCCCAACTAGAGGAAATTTGCCCTGTCCTGCATTAATTGGTTCTATAATAATCTAACAGAAAAAAAGAAATTTTTTATTTAAAAGGAAAATATTTTGTAGTTTCAAAGTTTACTATTCATAATGAGATCTAAACCTTCATTTCATAAAATATTTAGAAACTCTGTCACGATTTGTGTTATGAACTATTGGAAACATAGTTCCAAAGATCAGAGATTACAGTATGACAGCCTTTCAAAGACCAGATTTCCTGAAAGTCAAGAACAGGATACTATGTTTCATCCAATCCAGTACATCATCAATTAGAAGGGCACCTAACTTATGTACCTCTTAAAAAGAAAAGCAAAACACTGACAAATCGTGAAGTGCATCAATTGCAAATGCTTCAAAATTTAGGTTAAAATTAGAAAAAAGTACATCATAGAATCAGTGAAATACATTAATTTAAGACCACAGAAAATTTCTAGTTTTTTTTTTTTCTCAAAAGCATTATTTTCACTTTTTTTGGATCTTTAACAACTAAAAATTATTCTTTTCAAGAGCTAAAATATACTCTTAATTGCAATAAAAATAAATAGCCTCAGTCAGGGACAAAGAAATAGGCATTAAATTTTGTCACTCAGGCTACAGCAACAGCACAACAGACTGAAAATGCTGGCAACACTGTAATTAAATGGGGCTGAAAGGTACCAAAAAAGTGCAGATCAAATTGATTCCTCAGAAAAGACAAAAAAAACTAGAAACCAATCTCACTTATGAATATAAATGCCAAATTCGAAAATAAAACATTAGAAAATAAAACTCGGAAGAACATCAAAATAATATCAGAATAGTTAAATATCAACAGTCATATAATTGAACTCATTAATAAGGCAAAAGGAAAAAAAATTAAATTAATAAATGCCAGTCAACAAAAACATCCATTATTGATTAAAACCAACCATCACCATCTTTTAGAGTGAAATAGGGATAGATGGATAGTCTTCTGCTATAAATCAAACCAAAACCCACACCACAATGGCAAAACTATCAACCCAATAAATCAGGAACAAAACCAATGGCATGCTTTTCTACGGCTGCTGTAACAAGTTACCACAAATTTAGTGACTTGAAACAACACAAATTTATTATCTTGCAGTCCTGTAGTTGAGAAGTCCAAAATAGATTTCACTGGGCTAAATTTAAAACCTAGGTGTCAGTAAGGCTGTGTTCCTTTTTAGAGGCTCCAGAGGAGAATTTGTTTCCTTGCGTTTTCCAGTTTCTGACAGCTGTCCATATTCCTTGGCTATTGGCCTACTTCCTCCACATTAAAAGCCAACAATGTCATCTCTCTGATTGTTTTTCAATTCCTTCTTCCACTTTTAAGGAACTCTGTGATCACACTGGGTGCATGCGGATAATCTCCCTATCTTAATCTTAATGTCAGCTAATTAAAAACCTTATTTCCATTTGTGAACTTAATTTCCTTTTGCTATGTAATCTAACATATTCATAGATTCCAGAGACTAGGACACAGACATATTTGGGAGAGAGAGCATTATTCTGCCTACCACAGTACACTTTCGGAAACAAACAAATCTACAATGCAAAGAGCCAAAACATTTTCACAGACTCGTCTAAAAAGACATTTGAAAAAAAAAAAAACAATATTTACTCTTGATTTTAAAAAGAACTCTTAATTGCATAAGAAAAAATACTTCCTTGATTTCTATCTTTCTATTCACCCAAAAGTCAATATTATGATTAATGGGGAAACACTAAAGTTGTTCACACTAAAGTCAGAAAAAAGGCCAAAATATCACCATCTTAACTATTGCTAACGTTGTCTGCGAGTTCCAAAAAAAAAAGAAACTAAGATATATAGAAATTAGAAGAGAATTAGATGATCACAATTTACAGATGATCTAATGGTAAACTGAGAAGATCCCAGAGAAATGTTGAAAAACTATAAACAAGAATTCAGTTAGTTATCCAATCAGAAAATGAATGTATAGAAATCGATAGTTTTCATTTAAGCCAGGGGTCCTCAAACTCTGTTGGCCTACGGTCAAAAAGAGCCTGCTGCCTGTTTTTGTAAATAAAGTTGTACTGACTATACTCATTCATAACTTATGTATTGTTCACGGTCACTTTAGGGCTACTTTCTCAATACAATGATGATGCCGAGAAGTTGATGATGCTAAGAAACCTAAAATATTTACTACCTGGTCTTTTACAGAAAACTTTGCTGACTGCTAATTTAAACTAATATCAATCAGTCAGGTGATAAAATAAAAGACTGTATTTGCAACAGAAACAAAAAAGATAAAATGCTCAGGATTAATAAATCTGAAGTATCCAAATATCCAACTTTACTAAATGGAAAGAAGATATACCATGAGACCAGGAAGAAAGCGTCAACTTTAACAAAGCTCCCTCTCTAAGTTTAGCAATATTTTATCTTTAACATGATCCTAACAAAAAGGCCAAGAGAAAAAATTTCTTCACTTATTTAAGTGTTTGTTTATTTAAGAATAGAAGAGGTAACTTAAATTCACGAAAATAACCAGCAAGAATAGAGAAAATCTACAAATAATGAGTAATGAGTATGTGAACTATTTACAACAGATTTTAAAACATTATAAAACTTGATGATTAAAACATGGTGTTACTGGTGTATGAGCAGAAAGATCAGTGAAAAAAGGAAGAAAATCAATACTTTATATTAGAAATTTAGTACTATTTGATAAAGGCGATATTTCCAACTAATATCATTGGATGAAAGATAAATTATTCAATAAATAGCAATGGGAAAACAGGCAGATATCACAGGAAAATTTCAAAATGAATTAAAGACTTTTTTAATGAAACTATGTAAAGTGAAGATTTTTTTCTACTTAAATCTTTTATAACTAAAATTCAAAGATCTATATAACATAAAACTAAGAAGTCATTAAAAAATGACTTAAATATGACCAGAAGTCAAAAAGTTAAAAATTAGGAAAAAATATTTATAACTTTAATCCAAAAGACTAATTCCACAAATATGTATAATGATTACAAATCCTTTAAAAAAAGGTATAAAACCTTCTAACTCTTTCTCTCATGCATGGAAAAAAAAGAATATCATAAGTAAACAGTTTGGAGAACAGGCAAAAAATAAATCTTAAATATTTGAAATGTCACCTTAATCATGTTAAGATAAATTTACAGCTACACTGACATACCATTTCTCACATTATTAGACTGTCAAATATCCAAGTTTAATAACTCACTATATTAATGAGGGCATGGGAAAAAGAGGCACTTTAATACATATCTGTGAAGTGTACACTGGTACTACCTCTATGAAGGTCAATTCCACAACATAGTATCAAAATTACAAATACACATATCTTCTGACCCGATAATTTTACTTTTTGAAATTTGCCTTATATATTCCCATGTGTACAACTGACATATGTACAGTTATTCATTGTAGCACTAGTTGTAAAGCAAATAATTATAAGCATCCATCAATATATCTATCAATGATGGACTTGTCAAATAATCTCTAATCAAATAAGAGAATATCATAAAGCATAAAAAGATCAGAATGGTCTTTATGTATGGAAACAGGAAGAGCTCCAGAATATAATGTTTAGCTGTTTAGTAGCTAAACCAAGTTCAAAACAGGGTGGACCGTGCTCCCGTGTTAAGAGAAGTGGAGGAAAATACACATATTTGCTTATATATGGAGAAACTAGGATGCACATGAAACATAATTTTAGTTGCTTGATGGGAAGAAATCTGTGCCTAGGGGTAAGGGGTGGGAAGGAGATGTTTTATTTTTATGTATGTTTTGAGTTTTGAACCATATAATTATTCACTCACAAAATTACTTTTAAAACTTTTTTAAAATTTACATGAGTTGATAAAATGATCAGTACTTACAGAAGATACTAGTAAATCCAAGAAAATCCAGTTAAAAAATTAACAGAAGCAATTTGGTATGTTAATTGATTTCAATTAATAATTAGTAGGAATCAGATTTTCCATATTGAACTGATAAAATAGATATGACAAGTCAAAACTGAAATGATGCTGAGAATCTGACTGAATCCCGTACTTCATCCCCCAGTTGAATCTGGATCTCTGAGTCACTGACTCTGGCTTCCATCACTGGCATTGCTACAGGCTCAACAGAGCACCAAGAGATCTTCACACTACTGTAACTCTGGCATACCCTATTGCCCAGGCTAGCACCCAGGCCATTGCTCATGCAGAAACTAAACCTTTAGACCAGTTGAGTGTGTCAGCAGCCAATTCTGGCTTCAGGATTGTTCTGTAACTTCTGATGTTTTTTAAATGTGTTATCCCTAGTTGAATCTGCAAAGCAAATATAGGTAAAATTCTTTATTAAAAAAATCCCACATATCATTTAAAGCAAAAATTACAAGTCTTGTAGAATTTATAATATGCATATAAATGTATTACATATAGATGTAATATACATGACAACTACAGCATAAAGGAGGTGGGGTTAGGGGATGGATTTGGTAGTAAACAGAGGCATACACTTGCAATGTTTCTGCATTTCATATCAAGTACAATAGTAATATTGAGACTGAAAAGTTAAGGATATATATTGTAATCTTTATAGCAATTAATAAAAAACGTAAGAAGTTATACAGTTACGAAGCCAACAGTTAAAAGGGAATACTCAAAAATATTCAAATAATCCAAAGGAAGGCAAGAAAGGGAGAACAAAGGAATCAAAGAGAAAGGGAACCAGGGGAAAAGGAAAAAAAAAAAAGACCTTAATTTAATCATATTGATAACTGTATTGAATGTATAAATACTACGATTAAAAGGAAGAGATTATCAGAATGAATAAAAAAGCAAGAAATACACTTTACATAGAAAGACAGAGATAGGCTGAAAGTACATAAAAAATATAACCTGTAAACTGTAAACATAAAAAAGCTGGAGTGGCTATAGTAATACCTGATTAAACAGACTTCAAGACAAGGAGTAGTACCTAAAGAAAAAGATTTTAAAATGATGAAACTTTAATTCACCAGAAAGATATAATAACCATAAATATGTGCATCTAATAACAGAGCCTTAAAATACACAAGCAAAATCAAAAGTAATTAAAGGGAGAAACAGACAAATAATTAAAGGGAGACATAGACAATTTCATAATCTTAGTAAGAGATTGAAACTCCTTGATCAGAAGTGACTATACAAGAACTATACAAATGTAAGAACTATACAAATATTAGTAGACAATTTGAATAAACTATCAATCGCCTTGACCTAATTGATATTTATAGTACACTATACTCAACAACTGAAGAAAAATACATTCTTTTTGGTGCACATGATATGTTCGCCAAGACAGACCATATGTTAGGCCATAAAACAAGTCATAAACTTTACAAGATTGAAATCATAAAGAACACATTCTCTGACTACAAGAGAATTATCTTGAAAACAATAAGATAGCTAGTAAAACCCCTAATATTTGAAAATTATTTTTTAAAAAAAACACTTCTAAAAAAGTCATGTTCAAAAAAGATCTCAAGAAGGAAATTAGAAACATTTCAGAACTGAATGAAAATGAAAATTAAACAGATTAAAATTTGGTGGATGAAGCTAAAGCAGTACTATGTAGGAAAGAACTTAACTTTGCCAAAAGAAGAGGTCTGGCCTTTATCCTCAGCTCTTGAAAGGTAATCCCTAAACCCTTAGAATACCCTGCTGATATGAGTGTATCTGTCTACCTGGACGGTGTTAGGACACACCAGATAGTATAACAATGTAATTTATGGAGGGTTTGGGTCACACAGTATTAGCTCAATCTCTAGGAGTGGATGGGGACAGGTCAGCATCATGAACTGCCAACCACATAGACATGATTGAGCCCCATAAAACCTCTGGATACAAAGGCTTAGTGAGTTTCTCTGGTTGGAAATATTCAGTGTTTATTTTCACACATCATTGCCAGTAAAGTTGTACATGATTCCACACAGACAGGACAACTGGAAGCTTCTTGTTTGGAACTTTCTTAGACTTTGCTCCATGTGTCTCTCCCTTAGTTTATTTTAATCTGTATCCTTCACTGTAACAAACCATAACCAAGACCATAACAGCTTTCAATGAGTTCTGTGAGTTCTATAGAATTACTGAAATTAAGAGGGGTCTTGGGAACCCCTGAACTTGAAACTGGTGTCAGAAGAGTCATCATGTGGATTATTCCTTAACTTTAGAAGTACTTAGAATGAATTAGTAGCTCTAAATATTTATATTAGAAAAGAAAGTTTAAAAAGAGTGACTTAAGAATTGACCTTAAGAGGCTACAAAAGGACTAAATTAAACCCCAAGAGAAAGAAATAATAAAAGGCAGATCAATGAAACAGAAAACAACTGAGAATATTAGTAAAGTCCAATAATCAACAAAATGAATAAACCCTTTTTCTAGACTAATCAAGGAAAGACTACAATCACCAATATCAAGAATGAAAGAGAAATTATCACTAAAAAGAAAAAAACCCTACAAGCCTTAAAAAGACTATAAGAAAATAATTATAAACAATTTTAGGCCACGTAATTCAACAGGTTAGATAAAATCAAGAAATTTCTTAAAAAACACTTCTTACCACATACAATATTCTGATACAATATGAAAACAGTAATTACTTGGAGTGGCCCCATATTTATTAAAGAAATTGAAGTTTTTATCAAAATTCTTCCCATAGAGAAGACTCCAGGCCCAGAGGTAAATGCTACCAAATATTTAAGAAACAATTTTTACACAAATTCTTTCAGAAAATAGAACATTTCCCAACTATGAGACCAATATAACGTTAATATTAAACCCTGACAAAGACAGTACAAAAAAAGAAAATGATGGGCTAATATCCCTCATGAACATATGCAAGAATCCTTTTTGACAATAAACAAAATGCATATGAAAAGGATAATGTATCATGACTACATAAGATTTATTACAGAAAGGCAAAGTTAAGCATCTAAAATAAATCAGTGTAATTCTTCATATTAACAGAATAAAGGAGAAAAATCATATGATCAACATGTAAGACATATGGTCTACTTTAATACCAATTCATGAAAAATTCTCAGCAAACTTAAAATCCACAACAATTCCAATCTGATAAAGGGCATCTATAAAATCCCTACAGCTAACATGGTGAAATGTTGAATATTCCCCTCATTAAGATGGGAAACAAGGCAAAGGAATTTCATTCTTCTCATTTCTATTTAATATTATGTTGAATGGCCTAACCACGGCTAAAGGCAAGTAAAGGAAATAAAAAGCATGAAAGTGAATAAGGAAGATGTAAAAATGTCTCTATTTGCAAGTGAGGTAATTGTTTACACTAAAACTTCCAAGAAATTTACAAAAGTCCTAAAACTAAGTTGAATTTAGCAAGATTGTGGGATACAATGTTAATCAATCAAACTGAAATTTTATACCAACAGCAACTAATCAGAAAACTTTATAAAAATTCCACTTACACCAACTCCAAAAAAGATTTAAAAATTAGGAATAAATTTTAATAAGATGTGCAAGATGTCTTCACTGCAAATCACAGAACGCTGCTAAAAGAAATCGAGACCTACAGAAAGAGACATACTATGTTTCTGGATTGGAAGACTCAATATTGTTAAGGTGTCCATTTTCTTCAAATCATCTACAGATTCAATGTAATCCAATAATGATTCCAGCAGCAATTTTCATAGAAATTGATACACTGATTTTAAATGTTGAAATGCAAGCGACTTAGAATAGCCAGACCAAAGTTTATAAAGAACAAAGTTGGAAGACTTATATTACCCGATGTCAAGACAGTGTGGTAGCGACCAAAAAGTGGATAGACTTATCAGTGGAACAGAATAAAGAGTTCAGAAATAAATTCGCACATATATGATCAACTGATTTTGACAAAGTGCAACAGCAATTCAATGAGAGAAGGAAAAGGCTTTTGAACAAAACGATGTTGGAACAACTGGATATTCATAGAGAAAAACATTAACACTGACTCTTACCTCACATACACAAAAATAATTCAAAATGGATCACAGACTTCAATGTAAAATCTAAAACTATAAAACTTCTTGAAGAAAATATAAGAAAAAAATTCAAACTTTGGGGAGGAAAAGATTATATAGAATACAAAAAGCACGATACTGAAAAATTTTGACAAATTGGACTTTATTAAAGCATCTGCTTTCAAAACCACAAGAAAAAATAAAAAGCAAACTACAAAATGAGAGAAAATATTTGTAATAAAGAAATCTGACAACAGACTCATATCTACATATATAAAGATCTTTTACAATTCAATAACAGGAAGACAAACAATACAGTTTTTTTAAACAGGTAACAAATTTATATAATACTTCATGTACTCTTGCTAAGACTACTGTACTAAACTACGTAAACTGGTGGTTTTTAAACAACAGAAATTTATTATTTCACAGTTCTGAAGACTAAAAGTCTAAGATGAAGGTGTCAGCAGAGCTGGTTCCTTCTGAGGTCTGTAAGGAAGAACCTATTCCATGCCTCTCTCCTGATTCTGGTGGTGTGCTGGCAGTATCTGGCATTCCTTGGCTTGTGGAAGCATCAACCAGATCTCTGCCTTCATCTTCACATGGCGTTCTTGCTATCTTCCTGTTTCTCTGTCCAAATTTCCCCTTGTTATAAGTACACCAATCACATTGGATTAACTCCCCGCTAATAACCTCGTTTCATCTTGATTAACTCTATAGAGACCCTATCTCCAAATAAGGTCACATTCTGAGGTACTAGAGATTGGGACTCCAACATCTCTTTTGTGAGGAAACACAATTAAACCTGTAACATTTCCCCAAAAGAAGAGATACTATGTTAAACACAAAAAGATACTCAACATCACCAGTCATCATGGAAATAAAAAATAAAACCACAATGAGATACTACAGCATACCCGCAAAAATGCTTAAATTTTTTATTTTTTAAAAAAGGCAAATGTGAGAATGTGGAACAACTGAGACTCTCACTTCTAGGACATGAAAATACTTATCCAAAAGAAATAAAAAACATGTCTACATAAAAACTTGTATATGAAGGTTCATAGCATCTTTACCCACAATATCCAAAAACTGTCAAAAATCCAAATGTCCATCAACAGATATAAACAAAATGTAATATATGCAAATAGGAGAATATACTTATGCAATAAAAAGCCAACCACTGACACAAACAACCTTAATGACTCCCAAAAGAATTACACTGAGTTAAAGAAGTCAGACATAAAAGACTATAAAAAGGTTTTGAAAATGTGAAATTATTTATAGCGACAAAAGGCAGATGAGTATTGTATGTGATGGGAAGTGGAAGGCTGAATAATGCAAAAGAGCACAAACTGTTTTGCAAGCGAGGAAAACATTCTGTAACTTGATTGTGGCAGTAATTTCATGGGGGGTTACAGCTATAAAAATGAATCAGATTTTACACTTTACATGGATATAGTTGATTGAACAAAAACAACTCAATAAAAATGGTAAAATTCTGTTTATCTGTTGGAAAAGATCCTATTCCCAAAAGCAACGACAGCAAAGAGAACTTGAATTAAAGGTCGCAAATCTATCTGAAGAAAACTTCAAAATTTTATTTGAAGGGAATAAAGGAACACTGAATAAACAAACACAGTTGTTCTTGGATAAAGTTCCAATATTTTAATAGTTTGTATTTTCCAAAAATAAATTTCAAAATTGAAATGTGTTTACAATCAAAACATCAATATGGGTGAGGATGCTTGACAGGCTATTAGTAATCATCATTTGAAAAAACTAGCATGTGAGAAGCAAAGAAAATTCTGAATTAAAGTCATGAAAGGCAACTGGTTCTATCAAACATTATGAAGTGTTAATAGGCTTTAATAATTAAAAGCTGGATAACAGCACAAACATAAATAAACAAATCAACTGAATGGCACAGAGTCCAATAACAGAAGTAAATAAATATGAGAAGTAAATAATGTGATAAGAATGCCCTCCCCCTTTTTTTGATAAGAATGTTTTAACTCAGTGGGATAATAATAGATTATTGAATGAATAATATTGGTAAATGGACCTTAGGAAAAAAATTAGATGTTAGATCATAGACTTAAATATGAAGAACTGAGCCAAACAAACGAGTAAGTTTGTTCACACTCTTGGAAAGGCGAAGTCACTATATAGACACTATATATAGAAACAAACGAACAAAAAACCCTAATAAATTTGAATATATAAAGTTTAAAGCTTCTATGTCAACAATTTAAAAAGAAAACTCTAACTGGTTGGAGCAGGGGAAGCCTGATTATATTAGAAAAGGGCTAGTTTTTTTTAATGTACTATAAAGTCTTACATATCAATTTTTAAATGAGTAAGAGACATGAACTAGCAATTAATTTTAAAAAGAATTATGAACAACCAACAAACAATATGAAAAGATGTTCACCCTTCCCTTCATAAAGAAATACACTTAATATCTAGGCAGACCAACAAAAACATAAAAGCCTGATAATACCTTGTGAAGAAACAGAAACTCTAACATGAGTGGAAATATAAATAAGAACGGCTTTTTCTTGCTAGCAATTTTAACACTACTGACCAAAATGTAGAAGTTGTCTTTATTCACAAATATTACTGTTTGTATAGAAAATACAAAATAATATAGAAATCAACAATTAGAACTGGTATTATTTTAAAACTGTAGTGGATTAAGATAATGTGTATTGGCATGTGGTTAGACAAACTGATAAGTGAAACAAGAGCAGCAAAAAAAAAAAATCCATAAACAGACTCACATATGGGAATTAATGACAGTACAAATCACTGGGAGAATGGAAAGAATTTGTCAATAAACAGGACTGCGACAATTGGGTAGCCATTAGAAGAAAGTGAAATGGACCTCCTAGATGACACCAAAACAAAAAATTAATTTCAGACAGATTAAAGACTTAAATATGAATGTCAAAACTATAAAGCTTTCAGAACACAGTATGGGAGATTATCTTTATGATTCCCAGAAGCTGTGGAAAAATATTCAAAACAAGACATTCAAAGTGAACAGGAAAGACTGGTAGTTTGACATTAAAATCACATGATTCCAATCATCAAAAATATCCAAAAGGGTTGGACAAAAATGCCTCAAGCCACAGAATGGGAGAAGGTATTCCTAACCTTTATAACCAACAAAACATGTACTTTAAAGATCTCCTACAAATCCGTAAAGAAAAATCAACTGAAAAGTAGACCAAAGAAATGAATAGTCAGTCATATCTTTACCTAGTGGTTCAAAAATGTGCAAAACCATATTAGGATTTATAAATAAATGCAAGAAATTCCAAATACAGAATTCAGAATTATGATTACTAAATCGAGTATAAATGGGTAGGATCTGACAGGGGCAAACGGCGGACTTCTAAAGGACTAGGTAATATTCTTTAATTATTCTTAATGCTATGCAGAGATTCTTTACATCTAACATATATTTCTTACACATTAATTTGTATTTACTCAATCTTTAATAAATACAAATTTTATATAGCATGAAAATAACTAAGAAACTATACTTTTTAAACCCTGGCATACCATTAGGGTTTAATAAACTCAATTCTAGTTTTTGTGTGTGTGTTTTAGCAATTCTAATTATTTACAAGGATTGCTTCTCCGTAGTTTTTGTTTTTTTCTTAAGGTCCTCCAAATAAGAGGAAGTTCATTTTTTTACATATAGAATAAAATTCTATTTTGAAATAAGTTTTCAATATTACATCATCCTTCAGATATCACCTTTGTACTTTTTTTTTTTTTTTTAAGTTTTTAGGAATTCAGAATTTTAAACTTTTTTTCTGGGTTGATCACCCCAGGTCTAAGGATTTGCGAGGATTTATGAGACTGATTATATAGGCATATTCAGAGCTATCATTTATTATGGTGAAATGATACAAAGCAAAAAGATCAATAAAGGGGAAATGTGCATGTGGTGAAGTCTGGGGGAAACTAGGAGCAAACTTCTAGGGTCCTCTCCCAGTTGAGTTACAGAGGATGTCCTTAATTTTCCCGGCTACAAATTGTGATAACACATGTGAAATGTTGCCGACCAATAAAGGTTAGGAGACTCAGAACCCAGAGTATCCACTAGGGGCTGGTCATGTTGGCTAGACCTCTATCCATCAGAGGCCAAAATTCCAGACTCCCAGAAGAAAGCGTTCAGCATAAATCACATTGTTCACATAAACAGTTTAGGCACAGTGAACCACTCTTATCAGTTACTGGTGGGCATCCTCTTAAAATCTAAGTTCCCAGACACCAGCCAAGGACCAATCTTGCAAGTAGATCTTTTCAAGGACAGGTTATGTTAACTCTTTTCTGCATACCACCAATAATGGAAAAGAAACAAATTGACAAAGACATTTTACAATTACTAGTCGATTAGAAGATGAATAATAAGAGTAGCAATGTAGATTAATGATGATGGTGAATATGTCTGTGTAAGTGAAGTCTGAGACTACAAGTCTTCATACAACAAATTCTAAATGAATTTTCACAAAATCAAGAATAGCTGAGTGAAATACTAAGGCCAAAAAGGGAGTAAGGCATTTT
>NW_011888795.1:230535-256895 GCF_000151845.1 Pteropus vampyrus
TACTAAATCGAGTATAAATGGGTAGGATCTGACAGGGGCAAACGGCGGACTTCTAAAGGACTAGGTAATATTCTTTAATTATTCTTAATGCTATGCAGAGATTCTTTACATCTAACATATATTTCTTACACATTAATTTGTATTTACTCAATCTTTAATAAATACAAATTTTATATAGCATGAAAATGACTAAGAAACTATACTTTTTAAACCCTGGCATACCATTAGGGTTTAATAAACTCAATTCTAGTTTTTGTGTGTGTGTTTTAGCAATTCTAATTATTTACAAGGATTGCTTCTCCGTAGTTTTTGTTTTTTTCTTAAGGTCCTCCAAATAAGAGGAAGTTCATTTTTTTACATATAGAATAAAATTCTATTTTGAAATAAGTTTTCAATATTACATCATCCTTCAGATATCACCTTTGTACTTTTTTTTTTTTTTTTAAGTTTTTAGGAATTCAGAATTTTAAACTTTTTTTCTGGGTTGATCACCCCAGGTCTAAGGATTTGCGAGGATTTATGAGACTGATTATATAGGCATATTCAGAGCTATCATTTATTATGGTGAAATGATACAAAGCAAAAAGATCAATAAAGGGGAAATGTGCATGTGGTGAAGTCTGGGGGAAACTAGGAGCAAACTTCTAGGGTCCTCTCCCAGTTGAGTTACAGAGGATGTCCTTAATTTTCCCGGCTACAAATTGTGATAACACATGTGAAATGTTGCCGACCAATAAAGGTTAGGAGACTCAGAACCCAGAGTATCCACTAGGGGCTGGTCATGTTGGCTAGACCTCTATCCATCAGAGGCCAAAATTCCAGACTCCCAGAAGAAAGCGTTCAGCATAAATCACATTGTTCACATAAACAGTTTAGGCACAGTGAACCACTCTTATCAGTTACTGGTGGGCATCCTCTTAAAATCTAAGTTCCCAGACACCAGCCAAGGACCAATCTTGCAAGTAGATCTTTTCAAGGACAGGTTATGTTAACTCTTTTCTGCATACCACCAATAATGGAAAAGAAACAAATTGACAAAGACATTTTACAATTACTAGTCGATTAGAAGATGAATAATAAGAGTAGCAATGTAGATTAATGATGATGGTGAATATGTCTAAGTGAAGTCTGAGACTACAAGTCTTCATACAACAAATTCTAAATGAATTTTCACAAAATCAAGAATAGCTGAGTGAAATACTAAGGCCAAAAAGGGAGTAAGGCATTTTCATTCACTTAGTCAAGGATTTTATCATGCAATATTTTGTGACAAAAACTTGGACCATCCCAGAATCCTAAAAGGAAATGTGACAGTATGCTCATTTTTATATTTATGCACCACGATTTGTTTTGTGAAGTTTGTAAGTAGGCAATTGTTGAAGGTAGCTATGTATATCTTCATATAAGGTACAAGGAAGGAAATAGATGATACAAAAATGAAAAAAAATTCACTAAGCTGATCATTCTAATTGGTGTTAATACATTTAAAAACAAAATGCTTTGTAATTATGGATCAAAGACAAATGAATGTCCTCTCTACTACAAAATCAAGAGCCATCGAAGTTTATAAAAGTATTGTGCTTTGACGTTAAATGGAAGACCAGAATCTATTTGATACCTGGAATCGGTATGTACCAAATGCATATATATTGCGTATTTATGTATGTTAGCTAATGAGTGGTTAGAAAAATTCAAAGGATATTGCACATTTTGGGTATAAATATTTTAAAAAACCAAAGGTGTTCAAAACATATTATGGAGTAATATTAAGTAACTAAAAGAAATGAACTACTAATACCAAGCAATAACATGAATGTCGAAATCTCAAAATAACTAATCTGAAAGATGCCAGGTTAAATAATGGAACACACTTTATTATTTCATTTATATAAAACTCCAGAAAATTCAAACTAACCTCTATGACAGAAATCAAGCCAGTACTAATCTAGTAGAAGAGGGGTTGGGGAAAGATGGGAGGGATTAAGAAGAAGTTTGAGGAAATATGGGTATGTTCACTATCTTGATTGTAGCAATGGTTTCACAGGTGTATACATATATCAAAATTTATAAAATTGTATCCTTTTAAAATGTAGTTTATTGTATGTCAATTTTATCTCAATAAAGCTGATTTTAAAAACTGAGTTTGCTATGTTTAGGTTCTAATTAAAATTTCTAATGAAGTTTTCTCATATTCCTTTATTCCTCTGTAAATTATTTATAAAATGACTTAAATATTAAAAAATAAAAATGGCAATAAACAATAAAAGGATGAAAAAGAGTAATAAATAATTTTCCAGGTACACTCAGGGTTAAGTGATTGTTAGCTAAGAGAAATGAAGAAGGCAGTCGGTATAGCAGTCGGTACATTTAACTTTTACAAAAATAATGAAAAACAACCAGAATGTATAATAATCATAACTTACTTTATATTTCAAACTTATGAAATCTGTCCAACTTTCTCTGCTTTTTTTTTTTTTTTCCCTCTCTAAAACCAAACTGAGGATCCCTTAAAAATAATTCTGCCAGGAGCTCCCAGTGGTCTATCACACCTCTTAATGGCTATGAAATTCAAGGGAATATTTCTTTTACATATATTTTAACTCCAACAAATGCCACGGGTAGCTTAAAATAGATTTGTTATTTTTAAAAAAAACACAGCTGTACTGTTGGAACAAACCCCCTCTTGGCTTTCAGTCTAGAAAAAAATAGCCAATTTGCTTCAACCTTAAAACATACTGTCAAATAAAAGTTACCATTATTTTCTACTTCTAGATAATAAGTAATCAGAAACTACAACTTCTGCTGCTACCTAGTATGTTATTATAGAAATAGTTTCCAATCGATAATTAATGAATAGGTTGTATTTTTAAAAATCAGTACTTTTGATTATTTAAAACAACTTGCCATAACAATATAAATTATGATTAGGTTCTCAAAGCCAGCCCCCCAAAAATCCACTTAATACAATGTACTCGAGGTATATATTAGTTCAAACACAAGTAGCCATCAAACACACATATACACACATGCATGTTTATAGATAATACTGTTTGAAAATAAAATTCAGATTAACAAAACATTCTGTCTTCTTCCCTACCTTCCACCCCAAATATGTGCTCAAGATGTTTTTTTTTCTTTTGTAGTAGTAGATAGGCATAGGGTGGCCAAATTGAGAAGCAGAGGCTGCACTGCCTTTCTTAAACTGAAAATTTAAGTAATTTTTAAATCAAATATTCTTAATTCAGAACACTCTTATTTATTTGGCAGTATCCACTGACGGAATATGTTCAAACCAAGTTTATGAATGTTTAGTAAACTTTATAATAAAATGTTTTCCAACAATGTTATATACCATAAAAGTTTTACATTCAAAACTTCCTTCACATGCTGTGGAACTCTGAAGTCCTAATTCTTCCTTAACTAATAAGAACCTTGTTTGGGGCTGAATAGTGTCCTCCAAAATTCATATGTTGAAGCCCTAAGTCCCAGTACCTCAGTTTATGACTGCATTGTATTTGGATGTAGGACCTTTAAAGATGGGATTAAGTCAAAATGTGGCCATCTGGGTATGATAATCCAATCGATTAATCTGACTGGTGTGCTTATAAGAGGAAATGTGGATACACTGAGACACACATTAGGGGGTGCCTATGCACAGAAGAAATAGCATGAGAATGGCCATTTGCAAACCAAGGAGAAAGACCTGAGAGAAAATCAACTCTGCAAGCAACTTAGAATTAGAATTCCAGCCTTCAGAACAGTGCTCCCAGAAACTACCAATATATGAAAGAATTATTTACTTTAATTCATTCACTTTAAGAAAGGAGTGTCATACGACATCCTGAAAGACAGGAATTAGCTGGAGTCCCAGAGTCACTTAAGAATAATTTTTCTCCTTTGGAGAAACAGTGAAGTCAAAAAAAAGGATTCCAAAATAGAACAGTACACTAAAGGTATCAGTTCACTGTCAAAATTTGGCAACACAGACAACAGAAAGTACATTTAATCTTAGAACATGGAGGAAGATATTAAGAGAATGTTTGCTTTAACATAAAAGGACATTTAACTTTAATTACTGTTAAAATTATTCTAATCCAATTAGAACAAGCAGTTTGCTACTGATCATTTTTCATTACACTGTACTTCTCAGTCTGAAATCTATGTGGAAACTGTATTCTTAAATTAAAATATTTTAAGTCACCTATTAATGCTTAGTAAATTGGTTTGATGGAAGCCTTAGATACTATATAACATAACCTAAAGCTAAAGAACATGTTCCTTATACTTCAGTGTGTACAGAACTAATCCAAAGGTAGCTTTTTGCAATGTTTACTTCTGCTTCTGAAGGCTAGAGCAAAGTATAAGAAGTGAAAAGAGAGCCTCAATTGGACTTTACTGCTTTATTTCAGCTAAATAGATACATCACTTAATTAGCAATATCTATTAGCATCTCTGAGATTAATCAGACTTCAGTAAAAAATATTGCTCTTATGCACTAAGTCAGAAACTACAGGTTGCTTCATCCAACATCACCATCGGTTTTCCTTACTTTTCTCCAATACAGAGGCTATGAAAGACAAATACTACGTTTCCTATTCTCCCTTGCTACTACATGTAACACAGTTCTTATCAATGAAATACAAGCAGATGCCTTCTAGCTTTAGAGAAGGCATCTATAAAGTCATCTTTCAATGAGGCAAAGGCCAAGAGAAAGGCAGAGATGTCAACTGCTCCAACAGCCATCTTTCAATGAGGCAAAGACCAAGAGAAAGGCAGAGATGTCAACTGCTGTAGCAGCTACTTACCTTTGAACTGATTATATTTAGAAAAAAATAAAGGCCCACTTGTTTCAAGCCATTGTTAGGTTAGTATTTATTTGCAAACACAATCTTAAGCATGTGTGAACTAAGTAAATGGGTCATATTGTTCAAATCTATGTTATAAGACTTTTGGGGGAATTGGGGTGGAATTATCTAACTGTAAGGCAGTATTTTCTCAAACTTTTCCACCAAATGTCATCTAATAGCAAAAAACAACTACTTTAAGGATATGAGGAGATATAGCGAGGAGTCATAAGCTACATGTATAGTATTTCTTGAAAACCTATGAATTTCACATATACAATTGCACTTATACAAATTATTTATACAAATTAAACATTACTCAAATGATGTATCACAAGATTCAGTATGAAAGTAAGATTTTAAAGTCTCTTTTTCTTATTTAAAAATATGTTTGAGAGAAACTGGTATTATAGAATGACTTTTTGGTACCCACCAACACACCAAGTTTGTCCCTGAAGCTAACTGTATCCCAGGCTAAGAATCACAGCTGTAAGGGGAACTCCACCTCTTCTAATAAAATACAATCATCAAGGTTTAGCACCGTGGATTGTCTCCCTGTGGAGCGAAGACATTCACAAAAACATTTCTGACTTTTTGCTGGGTGTGTTGTCTTCTCTCTGGGATTCTCTCACTTCAGTAACTGCTGAAATCAAATTCATTTTAATGCCCCATTAATGCTCTATTACAAGAAGTTTTATAATGGTTTCCCTTAGGGACAGTTATTAAAAGCAGCAAGAACTTATAAGAGCTTCAACTCTTAAAAATATATTAAAGAAGAACAAAAAGTGTCACCTTCTTTACAAAATACAAGTTTCTGATCTTAACACAGCTAATTTCCTCCCAGGTAGGCTCTGGTCTTAAGCATCTATTCTGAAATTGCTAATTCTAACCTAAGGAACTGGCACACCCTGAGAGACACTACAAATTTGCTCATTTTTGTTAACATCCACCCCCAAGGAACTGCATACTATACAGCTTTGTAATCTGTAGATTAAGAATTAGAGTATTCTCTGCATTCTCCTTACATTTCCGAGGGTCTTTTCTCTGAGTTATAAAACTAGAGATGAGAGATAAACAAGCCTCATTTTAGAGATTAGCACTAGAAATTAACTTACCTTCTGGTGATACTGCTCTACCTATTATCTATCTACTTACTACCTACACCAAATACACACACACACACACACACACACACACTACAAACTTTAAGATTAAATAGTAAACAGATGATTCTCATAAGGAATAGTACAGTTAGAACTAAGCTCCAGTCACAAAGAAATAAGATTTTTAAAAAGATATTTCATTTCTAATAACCAAGGTGGTACTTTTTCACTACATCTCAAAAGTTCACAGCCATCAATAAAAACACTAAGTTTATTTTAAAATAATTTGGAATTTACATGGGTAGATTACTTGCTTTTTACTTATAAACTAAGAAGGCAAACAATAACTTATAAAAAGTACCAGTAGTATCAGAAAATAAACCTCCTGCACATGTATAGTACTGGCATTATGTTTTTGCACTAGAAAGATAGATTTGTTTACCCTTACTGTTTCAAGCTACTTCTGTATTAACCAAAAGTTGTGGGATAATCTCCCTTTTGTTAATATTTTTCCCTGTCACCCCCAAAAGTGCCCTGCTTTGATTTCATATTAAAAATTGTTATACTTAAATACACAGCTATAAGTAATCAATTATGCATATATAAAAATACATTAATGAAAAATTGGGCTTGGGCCTTTTTTATTTTTGGAACTTTTTTTTGTTTTTTTTGTCAATGCTACCTGCCGTAAAATTCAAAAAGTGTGGGGAAAGCTTTAAAAAATTCTACCCATGGAAGTTTAAGTAAAGAAAAAAATATTATTTTACTACCCAAATTAAATTACCTAATGATTTCCTATAAAATATTTTCTCAATTTTCCCACCAGGGGGCAACCAAGAACCTCAAGAGTTATTTTGTGATGCATATCTGAGATTCAAAGTTCATGTACATTATTAGACCAATTATGAGCAATGGTATGCTTCTTTCTTAAGAAACTGATTCTGTGATAAGAATAGCATTCTTAAAACATCTTATAATACTTCATAAGGTGCTTAACTTGCCTAAATATAAAAGGAGAGAAATTTTTAGTAATGGTTAACTTTACAAAAATATTTAAAAAAATTAAAACCTCTTTCCCTAACATATATGGTTGTGCATACTACATGAAAAAGCAGGCTTAATTAACATTGAAGGGAAAACAAATTGTTGCTTGAGCTATTTAAACCATGCGTATGAATTTTACACCAGCTCACAGTTTAATGACCAATACGATGTTAAAGTCATAAAAAATCTGTTTCTATAAGCAGCATATTTTTTTTGTGTGCCCAACCATTTCCGTGTTATATTTCAGAAATATCATTAGAAAAATAAGAATTCTCTGACACTGCAAGGACTTTAAAGGGGGGATGTGGGAGGAGGATTCCTAAGGGACCATAAAAGCAATGTATTTTCTAATAAAGGGGTAAAAAACTTTCAGTATAATTTTTTTAGTCAACTATGAATCTTGAGACCCCCTTCACAATTGATGAACTGGGAAGTGTCAGTCCTACAAAAACTAAAGAAAAGCTTTCATTCAAAGCAGTACTTCAGAATAAGTAATTATTCTCCCCATTATTATGTTCATTAGGAAGCTATTCCTGCTTTCAACTTGGTTTTAAACCCTATGTTGTTTTGATTGTAGATATCAGGTAAAAATACATCATTTCTTTATGCCATTTAATATTTAATATAAAGAAATCATTTATCTTTAAAGCGAACTTTACATTTATTTTATAGATCTCATCACTAAATTAACATAACCATTGTTCCACTTATAAGAGATGAGTAGGCTCATGTTTCAGGTTTGTTTTGTTTAAAAGTTTTTTTCCCTCTACACAATCTACATATCAACTCTTGATTTAGTATGGAAATCACAAAGCCTATGGCATTAAACATAAAACCTGCCACCAACAATTTCTTCCATATCAGAGGCATTTCCAGTGCTGCATATCAATATTATTTCCTGTATACTTAATTCTCTGCAGTAGCAAAACTTAAAACCCAAGTCAATAATTAATCTTCATTAATGGAGAATGATATTTTACACACAGCTTTCATAAAAATTAGATCCTTTTCCATTACACTTTCACTATACACAAATCAATTCTTTACTTATGTCAGACACACAAAGGACAGGGAATTACATGCCATGAATTAAATTCAATCAAACTATCTAATCTATCTTAATTATTCTTTGCTCAAATACTATTGGATTTTAAAACTAAGCTTTTTGAGAAGTATTATTCAAACCCACCTTACATCCAAACATTAAGGATATTGTGCTGTTGGTGCATGCTACTTTAGAATGGCATAATATTGGAGAAAATCAATCCAAGTTTTTGATGCTGGGAGACATTTTTTCATACCCTGAACACTTCAATCAATCCAAGACTGGTATTTCAAAAAATGCCTTGGTAAATTCTGCTTGCTGACTGGCTTGAACATTTCATCTAGATCCAAAGCATTCTTTTTAAAAGATTTATATTGAAATGTTGCATTCTTCGGCTATTTCCACCCCCACAGCAGAGATCAGGTCAGAATGTTATGAATGGAATTAGGATGCTGTTTCATTTTCCTATATAATAAAACTTTTAATAAAATTATAATAAAATTCCCAGAATAAAAGTTCTCATTCAGTACCACTCTGCCAGGGCCAAAAACCTTGCAAATATCCTTAAAATTTAATCCAAGATTGAATTTATCATAGGAGCTCCACCTGCTGCAGTGTAAGTATTGCTATCTCCTTCATGGGAATAAGACACAACATGAGCAGCGGACCATGCTCCAATATGTGCTGGATGCCTTTGGGAAGGGGCAAGATGTTACAGCAAGGGACTCATTACATAGTTCTATAAGAGATGAGCCCAGAGCTTACGTACATGATGCTTTCTTACAACAACAATAAACATTCTAATTTACAATATAATTTAATGGTAAAAAAAGTTCCTTGATCACTTATATTTTATGGTTTGATTCCTCCCTTTAAACCATTCAAGCAACAAAAAAATTATCTGGCAAAATTAAAAATAATAACAATTATAGTAGGACAGTAAAAATGTTCAGTGAAGTAAAACTATTCTTTAATACATTAAAATAAAGTTTGGGGACATGCTACTGAACTAATTTTGATGTATATCCATACCATGTAGAAAGTTCAAAGGCAAAAAGTCAAACAACTTAATTCCCTGATAGATCACTCTTCCAAAAATCATTTTCTGTGCTTCAGTTTTTTAATCAACCCATTAGCAGAAAAGTATCATTACCTAATTACATCCAAAGCAACAAATAAAACTGAAAATGTCATCCTTAGAGTATTTCGTACTTAAAATTTCACACAGAAGTATTACATTTTATGTCACAGCTTTGCTATAATTAAAATGGGTATACTTATTTAAATTTAAAAGCTGTATTAACCAATAACAGCAAATGGATGGGTAACAATGAAAGGAATACTTATTGTTTTATCTATGTAATTATCTTTTCTTTCTCCCATTATATTTAGGGCTTTCTAAGCACTATATGTACATAGCAGTTAGGAAATGACCAGAATAATTGCTAATAAAGACTGCTGAATTTTACAAAACCAAAGTTATCAATTAATTTACTTGTACTCAAAGACCTTACTTCTCTAACTTAATAAATAAAGCTTTTTTGTGGAAAGGTATATTTTGCTATAGCCCAGACAGAGTGGTCCAAAAGACAAGAACTTCGTTATCACCAAATGCTACTCTGATTCTAAATCTACCCAAGAATAATTTTAATTCTAATTTCCCAAACTATTCCTATTCTGTCTCATTCCTACTTAAGCAATTTTATAAGGGGAGGGGAAAAGAGATAAAACTAGGTTAAATTTCTAAAACAGTATATAAAACGGCTGGCTCTCTAGTCTAATTACCCTGATAGATAAACAGTTGCAAATAACTTAAACTTTGTGAAACTTAAATGAAAGTTCAAGTGTCAAATGTAACTAGGGCAAGAAAAAGTAAACTGTGTTCCTTAGAAGACTACGTATTTAAAAACCACATTTACTAAATCAGATATATATTTTCAAGCTATAGTTCTCATGAGACTTCACTGCAGTATTTTAGTGGCCCCATCAGAGTTCTCTTATTTTAAAACTTTCATTTTCACTGTTTCAGAAATTTTTATTTTAAAAATCCACAAGCCCAAATGTATGGAGTTTCAATAGTGTTATTTATCTATAACTATTTACTTTTACTATCAAATTTGGTAGATCTTAAAGTATAACTTTTCCGATTTTTGTGTACATGTGGGATTTGTCTCATTGGTCATGTATTTGTAGTTCTGCACTGGGCTTTCATAAAAATTCAGTCCTGTGACAACTGTTCGCGTAAAATTACGTTATCAAGTACATTATTTTGGTATGTGATGCCAGGCGAAGTTCAAATACATCTACTAGCCTATGCTCTTAATATAGTTTGGCTTAAAGTGTTGGTTGGTTGCACAATAAATGTGAACATGTAATGTATTCTGTTATGATTGTTTTTAAAATGATTATTAGAAACTTATAAGTGGTTCTTGTCTGATCTTTAAACAAAATTTACGATACTTAAAACTGCAGAGACAATGTGAGCAATAGGAATCTGGATCTTAACATGCAAAACCTAATTTTAACTATTTTGAAACTGAGTAAATCTAACAAGTAAACAATGAAGTACCCTGGGATTTTTTTTGTTTGCTTTTTAATGCCACTGCTTAATAAATCAATCAGAAGTACATTCTACTTTCAAACTGCCCAAGGAACATGAAATTAGTAACAACAAATAATAGTGTCATCATTGTTATTAATAGCATTTATCATTTAATTATTATCTTCTACTAGTCAGGCATTCTATGAAGTGCTTTACACGTGTGAGAAAAATTATCAAAACCTTGGAAAAAAGGGGAAAATTGGGTAGCATATATGGAGACAAAGGCCACTTAGATTATCTAGGGCAATGGTTCTCAACTTGGACAACTGTGCCCTACAGGGAACATCTGACAATGTCTGAAGACATTTTTTTTTTGTTGCCACAACTAGGGGAGGGAGGATCTACTGGCACCTATTGGGTGGAAGCCTAGGAATGCTACTAAAAGTCCTACAATACACAGGACAGCACTCCACAACAAAGAATTATCTAGCCCAAAATGTCAATAGTGCTGAGGTTAAGAAATTCTAATTTAGGGAAATGCACTTTAATATTAGCTTTTGATTAAAAATCTGAGATTTAGTGAGTGAAGTTATATGTTAAGCTGTAAATTTTTTCCTCCTCTTTAATTCCACGCCCCCACTTCTACCCCTGACCTATGGATGTTGCCATTTCCCCTTAAAACCTGGATCTCTGAAGGCAGGGTGTCTCCTCCTACATGCTCGTGGCGTGCACCTGGGGCCTGGAGCACCCGGGGTATGGTCCGTGGCTCCACCTGGGGCATGAACCCAGGACCTTCTGCATGTAAAGCAGACATGCTAACCACTACACTACGGAGCCACCCCAAGTTGTAATTTTTATCCAGTGGATAAGTAAATAATTTTTGCCCAGTTGAAAAGGTAACCACAAAGATAAGTTCATGGACTCGTTAGACATTAACCAGTTTCTTATCTAACTCGGCAATTCTATGTTAACATTGCCTATAAATACCTAGACTCACAAATGCACTCTGGGCTAGTTTAACATCTTACTGGTTCCCCTATTAATACATGAATGGGATAAAATTTGTGACAGATGTTCAATCTATATTTACCTAAGAGTAATGCATTTCCTTTCTTAAAAATTATACTTTCACACACGTATTTAATCTTATTTAATCCAAATACCTCACAAAGTAAAAAATATTATATTGTCCATTTGGTAAATCAAGAACCCAAGGGCTAGACAGGTTAAATAATTTATCCAAGGTATCAAAGCTAGCAGAAAAGAGAATCATGGCTGACTCTAAAGCCCATTTTTAACCATTAGTAAATCCAAGTAATAGTTAGATATTAATGAGTCAACTCTGAAATTCAAAGTCCTTATTACTCCACCTGATAGAATGACAATTTAAGACTATAAGGCCAAAAAAGAAACTATAAGGCAAACTTTAAAACACTGTTATCAATTGTTTAAGTTGGGGTTTTCTCAATATTGTACAACAAAATTAGAAAAAAATGCTGTCTAAAAATATTGAAATGTCTGTATTACTTAAAACTGCCTTACTATTTACATCTATAATAAGCAAATATTATAAATCTGCACTTATAAGTAAATATGGTAATAAAATACTATTTGTATTACATATTACAGTTCTATGTTTAAGATTTCACTTTCACTTAAAATCTTATAAAAAGGGAAGGGGGTTAAACACAAGAGCAATATGCAAGCCAACTCTTCTGCTTACCACATTAACAAGAAATCAGAATTTAATACTGTGGAAACATTAGATTTAGTCATGAAAACTTTCATATATAAACTCCAGTTACTAAAAAATGCTGACTTAAGTTAATATTACATAAGCGTGAGCTAACAAATTTTGCTTATTAAGCAGCTAAACTTGTAGACCGGCAGCCCTTAAAATGAGCAAGGTTGTGAACTTTTTTCAGACTCCTAGATGATTTTGACATGTCCCTGTCCCCCATCCCACTCACTTTGAAAACATTAGTACAGATCAATCTATCAATAAATATTTTAGTTCTGTACTAAGGACAACAGTGGCCTCTATTTTTTAATAAACAATTATAATTCCTACAAAGAGATGTTACATCTAAAGACCACAACTTTAAATCTTAAAGAATATCTGAACTTAATTTTCATACTTGCCAAACAATGACAACAAAACAATGGTAACATCTGCTAAGATATGGCACTATATGCCAGGACACTTCCAATAGCCTTATACATAGCAATTTATGTAATCATCTTAATGCTGAGTAAATAAGTTATAGATGATAACTAATTAATGTAATGTCTGAATTTCCATAGAAATGGCTCATATATGAAGAATTTATGAACATTCACTGATAATTCAACATCAGAAACTATTCCCCAAAGAAGTTCCTAATAATTCTTATAGTGAAGAAAGTATAATTAGATCACAATGCGGTAAAGAGGGCCATCGGGAATTCAAATGGTTAATAGAGTTACAGAAACACTATTTTTCTTAAATCACCTGAAGGAAGAGTTAATGCTGGGGTTTTGCTTATTTGCTTTCTTTTTAAACAGTAGGAATATAGCTATAACATCATATACCTATGAATTTGCTATCAATTTCTCTGGCAAAGAGAAGTCTAAGGTAATGTGGACAATGTCTGTTAAGTAGACTTAAAAAGTTGATAAAGCAACGGTACCGTAAAACTATTAAATACATTTTGCTGTAATTAAGAATACTAAATTGCTGCTCTGTCAAATAAAATATTGCTTTGGGTTTATTTTGTTTCTTTTTTCCTATATTCTTTAGGTAGGAGCATAGATTATTGAGACATTACCTCTTCTCAGGTACACTAGTTAATGCTATAAATTTTCCTGTCAGCACTGTTTTAAGTTTCTAACATATTTTGATATGTTGTATTTTCATTTTCATTTAGTTCAACGTATTTTTTCAAAATTGCCCCTTTCGCCCATGGATTATTAAGAAGTGTGTTTGGTTTCCAAGTGTTTCCAAGTACATTACCTTTCTACTGTTAATTTCTAGTTTGATTGGGGTCAGAGCATATATTCTCATATCAGTTCTTTTAAATTTGTTGAGGTTTATCTTATGACCAAAATATAGGCTGTCTTGGTATATGTTCTGTGGGCATCTGAAAAGAATGTTTACTCCGCTGTTGTTGGGTGGAGCGTTTAATAAATGTCTATTAGATCCTAACTGTTGGTGTTGAGTTTTTCTGTATCCTTGCTGATTTTTTGTGTAGTTCTATCAATTGTTGAGATGGGGCTGTTGAACTCTCCAACTATAATTGTAGATTTGTCCATTTCTCCTTACAGTTCTGTCAGTTTCTGATTTATACATTTTGTACCTCTGTTGTTCGGTATATGCACATTTCCAATGGCTATATCTTCTTGGTGGAGTGACCCTTTTATCATTATGTAATGTTCCTCTCTGTCTCTGGTAATTTTCTTTGCTCTGAAGTCTAGTTATTTGATTATTACTGTAGTTGCTCTTGCTTTTCTTTGATTAACATTTGCATGCTATGTATTTTTCCACCCTTTAGTTTCAGCCTGCCTATATCATTATATTTGAAGTGAATTTCTCATAAACAGCATATAGTTGGGTTGTGATTTTTAATCTACTCTGCTAATCTCTTTATTTTAATTTGTAACAGAGAATTTACACTTAATGTAATTACTGATGTTTTAGAGCTTATGTCTACCATTTTATTTGTTTTCTGTTTTTCATTTGTTTTATTTTTCCTGCCTTCCTGCAGGTTACTTGAACATTTTCAATGAATTATATTTTATCTATAATGGTTTTGAGTGTATATCTTTGTAAAGCCTTTGTAATCGTTACTGTAGGTATTACATTATATATACATAACATCACAGTCTACTGGTGTCATCATTTTACCAGTTGAAGTGAGCTACAGAAACCTCACTTCCAGGTTTTACCCTCCCTCATATGTATAATTAGCTATTTATTCTACACACATGTAGAACTACATCAGTCAGTGTTAGAATTTTTGCTTCGATTGGCAAATATGATTCAGAAAGCTCAAGAAAGTTGATTGCATTTACCCATATTTTTGTGTACCTTTTTCTTTCTTCATTCCTAATATTCTAAGGTTCCTTCTTTTATTGTTTCCTTTCTGTTTAGAGAACTTCCGTCAGCAATTTTTTAGGGTAGATATTCTGGCAACAAATTATTATTATTTTTTTAATCTGAGACTGTTTTGATTTTCCTTTCATTCCTAAAGAATTTTTTCTAGATATAGGATTCTGGTTGACCAAGCTTTTCTTTCAGCAGGTGAATAATACTGTACTTCTTCCTCCTACCTCCATGTTTTCTGATGAGAAATGTTCCATTATTGGTGATGTGTCTTAGCATGAATTTCTTTGGGTATGTATTGATGGAGGTGTACTGAGCTTCTTTATACTTCATTATTTATGGACTTTTCTAACTGTAACCTCTTTCTTCTCTCCTTCGAAGACTCAGATGACATAGATGTCAGATCTTTTTTACTAGCTATACAGATCTGTGAGGCTCTGTTTTGTTTTGTTTTTATCTATTTTTTCTGTTACTCAGATTGAATAATATCATTTTGTAACTGTACTTTTTTTTTACCATTTCCATTTAGTTCTTTATATATTCTATTTTTTTTCACTGTGGCTTTCTATTATTTCATTTATTTCAAGCATATTTGTAATTGCTCCTGAAGAATTTTTATGTTTGCTGCTTTAAAAGCTTTGTCAGATAATTCTAACATCTTGCATCTAGGTGTTGGGATCTACTGATTATCTTTTTTCGTTCAAGTTCTTGTTTTTTTATTATTCACTTTTCCATCCTACTATAATTTCCGTATTAGCATATAAACATACTCTACTTTTTCTCTACTTAAGAATGCTCTTTCTTGATCACCCATCTCTTACTGTACCTAATTTATAAATTAATCATAGGTATTTTAAAGAAAAAACATAGTGTGTATGTATATGTTGAGTTTGGTACTATCTGAAGTTTTAAGCATTAATTGGGGGCGTCTTACAAAGTATCTCCTGCAGATGGGTGGGGGGAACTACAGTAGTTTCATTCTACCTTCTTGAAAGGGAAAGAATATTGGTTCAGTCTCAATGATTTTTTTATACATTATGCAAAGCACATTACAAAAAACTTCAAGATATGAGAACAAGCAGAAAAACATGAACAATAAGAATCAAATGACAAAGATGTTAGAACTAGCAGAAAAGAACTTTAAAATGGCAATTTTAAAGATATAAAATAACACAAAGGAAAAGATATACAAAGTAGATGCAATATGAATTTAATAAAAAAATGGAATCTCTAAAAGAGAGTAAATAGACATTCTACAAGTGAAAAATACAATAAATGAAATAAATGAAATTAAGAAGTCTTAGACATATCTAAATAATGAAATTTTAATGCTATAGAACAGTATTCAATGACAAGTAAGGATAATCAAAATATGTTAAATACAAATGATCCCATTGTTTTGTCAAGTCTCCTACCCTTCTCCAATCCCTGAGCCATGGCAAAGACTACTAAATTGATGATAGTATGTATTCCTTTACCCTACTATCAGAATTTTCAGCAAAGATTTCTAAACAGCCAACATCAACCAAAGATGGCATCAGAAATAAAACCTATTTGAGTTAGTCAAAAGGTAGGTTGCCTCAGTGACAAGATTTATAAAGAAATGTAAAATTACTACTTTGTCATGGAGCAGGGGACTAGTCAAACTTATAAAGTAGGTGAAAAGGTTTCTGATTCCTCCTTCCCACTTTGTCCTATTAAACAAAAACTTTCTGGTAAGGACTGTACAGGATGGATTTAAAACTCTATCTCCCAGGTGTATATACCCAAGAGAAATAAGTGTACACACACACACACACACACACACACACACAAAAACTTGTATAAAAATGTTAAAAGGCTGTTATTGTTAACAGCCTCACACTGGAAATAACCCCAGTTCTTACAACAACAAAATGAACAAGTCGTACTATATTTATACAATGAAATACCACACAGCAATAAAAAAGAACAAACACAGTGGCATAGATGCTGAATAAAAGAAACCATAAATAATCATATGCACTGTATAATTACAATTATAAGAAGTTCAAAACTAATCTACAGTAATATAAGTCAGTAAAATGATTATCTCTGGGGAGGGCATACTATTTTGGAAAGGGCAAAAGGGAGTCATCTGGGGTACTGAAAATGTTTTATATTTTTATGTGGGTAGCGATCAAAGTTATAAAAAGACACTGAGCTGCATACTTAGATTTGAGCATTTTACCAAAAAAAAGTCATAATGCTGATGATCACGATAATGAGGCTGTGAAGCAGGATACCTGCTAATGGCTGATAAACAGGAACCTCTGGGAATTATTGTAAGCTGTTAGTATACTACTGAACTGGGAGAATGGTGCTAATGATAAAAGTGTATTTTCTTTTATTGAGTACTAGCTTTATTTAAACTACTCCTGGTACTTTGTCTATGTGTCCTTTATAAATACCTATTTAAAATTATCTTTTTAGATAATTAATCTTCCTCACTAGACCAGAAGTCCATCTGGGACAAGGGTCACTAACATTTTCTGTATTGGGCCAAATAGTAAATATTTTCAACTGTGGAGATCATATGGTCTCTGTTGCAACTAGTACTCAACTCTGCTGTTATAGTATGAAAGCAGCCATGACAGTAAGTAAATGAATGAGCATGGCCTGATTTGGACCACTAGCTAACCCCTGGTTGAGGAAGAATTATACTAATTATCTGTTTTTCCATGTCTCTCTTATATATAGTGCAGTACTTCATATACAATAGGTACTCAGCAAAACAAAGCTAAAGGGAATCTTTATAATCATTTCTTTTGATCCCTTCATTTTTAAACAAAAACATGAAAATCCAGAGGTTAAAATTCACTCGATATCACCATTGTTTAGGTAGTGCCTCTTTTTAGTAAACACGCAAAGGTCTTACACCCCTATTTAATATTGATTAAAATTTCAAATACATTAAATAAGAGTAAAAAAATTGATTATTTTAGAAAAATTCTCTTTACCTACAAATTTTTTAAGTTTGCTTGTAAGCTATCAATACAAGTTTTGAATGACATAACCGAAAAGAATCAATTGACAGCTTCTTAAAGCTCACCATGTAAAATGAGAAGCTAAAACTACACTTATGTTTGTTTTAGGCTCCAAGTTTTTTTAAAAGCCAAAATGATGGCAATGAACATATTTAATAGGAGTATACATTGGGTAATAAATATAATTTAACAACTAAGTCATCAGAATGTTTTATAGAGTTATACTCCAATTGAATAGTAAATCTACTTAAAATTATCCTACTACAAGCAACTGAACATTTTAACATGGCAGTAAAACAATCAGTCAACAGTAGAGGGCAGCAATTCTATTCACTATTAAAATTTAACTTTCAAAATCTAAAAAATCTGAACTCTTTGTACTGAGAGTTTCTTTCAAAAGGTTTAACATCCCCTTTCAAAACTGCTGGCTAACGAACAATTTTAATACAACTAGCACAAGTAAAAGTGCCTTGACACATAAAAATGAACATTTAAATAAAAGACAGCTATTTTACCCAAAGGAGTCGAATTTTCTATTCTTAATTCCTAAATGGTAAGCCAAAACAAGTCGACATTTCTCTAGTGACTTACTACCTACCATTCTATCAGTTATCTAGTTAAAACAAATAGTCATTGAGTATTCACTGGAATCACAAATAAGTATCTATTTCCACATATGGACAATCCTTTTTCTTTATCCCTATGCGATGCTTATACACTAAATCACCAGCAAGCATCATAATTATTATAGTCATGAACTTTCGATAACCAGAGATTCAGAGAGCTACCCCTAAAGACCAGGCATTAGCATTAACTC
Source organism: Pteropus vampyrus (assembly GCF_000151845.1). NCBI lineage: Eukaryota > Metazoa > Chordata > Mammalia > Chiroptera > Pteropodidae > Pteropus > Pteropus vampyrus. Next base: position 249,017 of record NW_011888795.1, read on the forward strand.
TAAAATCCAAAATATAAGCAGCAAAAGATGAGGCAGATAAAGCAGAAACAGGAATGAATAGAAGTATTTTTAAATTCCAACCTTTGTCACTTTCTCTTTATTGATTTTCATCTTCCCTTCATGACAGACCTAGACCTAAACTATCTACCACCCCAAATAAAGAGGACTAGCACACTAGTCATAAAAGGCAAGGGACAATAATTAGAAGAGGGAAAACCAAGTGTCAAAGACAGAAACAATGACTCAGAAAAGACTGTTCTGTCCAATCAAAAGACTGTATTATTTTATTATAAAAATGATTAAAAATCTGCTAACAAATAGTAAAGTCTTATTATGTAGCAGTCATCATTTCACACACTTGACAGGTATTAGCTCAGTTAATCTTTAACAACTCTACAAAGTGAGTACCATTATTTTCTCCATTTCAGAGATAAGGACATTGAAACACAAAAGTGACTTGTCCAGGAATCAAGTTTTGGGACTAGAACCTCAAAGGTCTCCAAAGCCTAAGCTCTTAACTATTATCCTTTACTTTCTGCCCAGACTAAGTTGTACAACTTCGGCTGAGTGACTGCTACAAAAGGCAGACTATAAAGAATTTAAAAAGTGAAAGAATGACAAAATAAGAAAAATAGAAGCCTTGGTTATCCTCATTCATTTGAAAGTTCAACTGAAAAAGGAAGAGCAGAAAGAGGGTAGTACTTGAAAGCAATCTCTATTATTACAATTCAGTAGGTCTCAAGTAAGATGAACCCAAGGTGAACATTGATTAGATATTAAAATTAACAAAAAGGTGAAACAGTTAAGAAGCAAGACAATATAGTCTGGAAAGTTCAAAGAAACTCAGTCATTATGGATAAGATTCAAGCTAAATGAGCCTTTCCAAATGCAAATACAAAATAATTTAGTGAAAATACATTTAATATAACATAGAGTATTTTAAATGAGAAAATACTATAAAGGTGATTTAAGTTTAGAAATTGTAGCAATATTTATCAAAACATTAAAAATGTTCATACCTTTTATAATAGGAATAATGGTTATAGTCAGAAATTAAACATCAAGTACATTGATTAAGAGAAAAAAATAGAAATAACCCAAATGTTGACTGATTAAATTATAAAATATTCAGACAATGGAGTTATTTTAAATGCTATAGGTAGTCATTCAATAATGTGTAAAGATTTTCAAAATACATTAAGTACAATAATGATCCCATTGTTCTGCTAAGTTCCCCATCCTTCTCCAGTCCCTCAGCCACAGCAAAGACAACCTGTGAGAACTCACAACACACTCCTCTGGGTATCCGACACTAACCAGAGTTGGCAGGAGAAATAATCCTACTTCATTTACTCGGGAGGAGGTAACTTTAACCAACTGGTAAAGTCATAGAGCAAAGGGCAGGGCAAAACTTATGAAACAGGTAAAACATATCTCTGATTAAACAAAAACCAACTAGTAACACTCGAAAAGATGAATTTAGAATCCTGCTCCCCAGGCTAGGGAATCAAGAAAACTTGTCTACCTTTATTGGTAGATTGTACTAGTAGTTGGGAGGGAACATAAGACAAAAACTTACCCAGGTCTCCTGCCTCGCTATTGGGTAGTAAACATTCGTTAAGGTGTACTACTTATTTAGAGAGTGTTTCCAATACCAAAACACTTTTTCTTGGACTAAGTTGAGTCTAAAGTTTAAATGGAAAAACAAACAGGGAAAAAAATTGTTTTTTTGTGGGGTTTTTTTGTTTGTTTTTTTAAGAAAAAGCTCAAAAACAGAGAAGCAATGAGAGAGGATAACTGCATTAGATGTTAAGGCATACTAAAAAGCTTCAGGAAGTAAAATACTGTCAAGTTGGTTCATGAATGGATAGACCAATGAAACAGAATTGAATGTCCAAAAATAGATCCAAATACATATGGGAATTTGTCAAAAAGTGGCACGTTGATTCAGTGGGGGTAAATATGTACTTTTCAATAAATGACACTGGAACAAATGGGTAGCCATGTGGAAAAACATTATACTATTCCACAACTAATACTACACATTAAGATAATCTTCAAATGGTCCAAAGATTTAAAAATGAAATCCTATATGAAGTACCAAAGGAACACCTGGGTGAATTCTTTGTAACCCTGGAAGGTGGAAAGTCTTACTATGACTCAAAATTCAGAAGCATGAGGATGAGAGGGGAGGTGAGGGACTAATAACAACATTATGACAAAGTGTGGGGGAAAAAACCTAATCTCCCCATTATTTTTAAAGAGCTCCTAGAAATTGGGGAGAAAATGACCACAATCCAACAGAAAATAGTATAAAATATAATAAGCCTTGCTTAACTATGTAAGAAATGCAAATTAAAACTATACTTAACAAATTGGCAAAAACACAAAAATATGAAAATACACTCTTCTGTCGCAGGGAAACAGTCACTCTCATACACTGCTGGTGAGAATGCATAATGGCACAATTCCAATGGAGGAGAATCTGGCAATAGGTACCAAAATTAAAAATGCATTTATTCTCTAAACCAATCCCATATCATGCAGATACACTTGCACAAATACAAGATGACACATGAAGTTGTTTACTGAAGCACTGGTTATAATAGTAAAAGGTTAGTACTTTAGTATACAGTAAAAATATATTTTTATCTTTTGAAAATTTGGAATATTTCATGATATACAGCAGGGGTCCCCAACACCCAAGCCTCGAACCAGTACCAGTCCGTGGCCTGTTAGGAACCGGGCCACACAGCAGGAGGTGAGTGGCAGGGGAGCAAGTAAAGCTTCATCTGTATTTGCAGCCGCTCCCCAGCGCTAGCATCACCACCTCAGCTCCACCTCAGATCATCAGGCATTAGATTCTCATAGGAGCACTGGTCCCTGGTGACAAAAAGGTTGGGGACCGCTGATAATACAGTATTAGGTGTAGATCCAACTTTCATCTTTCTCCAATTAGAACAAGTTGTTACAGGTCATTTATTTAAAAGGCCATTTTTGGTTAAAGAAACTATAATATATTTTACACAATGAAATATTATATTTCTGTAAAAATGAATGAGGAAAGCTCTGTGTACTAAAATGGAGAGACCTTCAGGATATTATAAAACCAGCAATACAAAACACACTACCTATTGTATAAGGAAAGGGGAAATAAAAACATTCTTAATTCTTGTAAATGTATAAACACTGGAAAGAGAAATAGAAACAAATAAAAATAGTTTCCTATAGGGACCAGGAGAAAAGGGATAGAAGTGAGACATAGCTATATAAAGTTTTTAATGGTAATTTTGATTCTTGAGTTTATTTTGAGTAATATGTGAACTTATTAACTACTCGAAAAATGTTTTTAAAAATTCAGGAGTAAAAAAGTGTTGGCTGGGTATGGAAATGGTTGTTATATATCAATAACCTAAGTCTATTTAAATTAATCAAAATTCAATTCCTCTTTCAAACTGGTCACATTTCATCTGCTAGTGGATAGGACATCACGGATGTACAAAATTTCTATTACTGCATAAAATTCTATTGGACATTACTAAAGTTATTAGCTAACATTTTGCAGCACAGAGATGGAAAGAAGCCCTTTCAAATGAAAAAGGATCTGTCTCTCCCAAATTAAGTATAAACTAGAAAAAAAAATTCACACTTTATACATACAGTCAACAAATTAGTCAAAAAATTGAAGGAAAAAAAGACCTATTAATAAAAATAATGAAAACCTGTTATGCAACTCTTAAAACATGTATTGGCAATTCTTTAATTGGAAGAGACCCCCAAGACTGCATATCACTTCAAAGTTTTGACAAATAAGTGAAATAATAAAAATAATAACTGGTACTGATTATAAGAAAATCTCTTGAAATATGAAAGTTCCTTTTCTCCTTTCTGCTTAATCAAGAACATAACAGGAAATTTTTTTTTCTTCTCAGGTCTTTCTCCTACCACTTAAACTTCTGCTAAATGACTGTAAAATGAATAGAGATAGAGAACATCCCTTTTGTACTTGATCAACAGCAGTACAACAAAAGATGGAAAAAGACATGATTCCACTGCAAGAAATTCTGGTACTAAAGTTATGTAATTCTCTCCCTCAGAAGTTAATGGACAGCTGTGAAACCTCTACATAAAGAATATGAATGCCCTTAGTTGCAGTTTATACACAGGGCTTTATTGTTAATAAAAGAAAACATATAGTATATAACCATACTCCCAAATCACTCTTGTTGGACTTTGTATGCTCCAAGTTAATTTTCCTATAGTGATAACAAGCCTGACAAAACCATACTTTTCTGCCTGGCCCCCTAACAATATTAACTCCACCCCAACAGACATATATTTACAAAGGAGATAGCTAAGAACACAGGATTTACAAACACAAAAATAAACATCTCTTAGAAAGACATTATGTGGAAAAGCACAAACTAACTACTGTATCCAAGCTGATTAAACTACATAAAAAAATCTATATATGAATAACTAACAATCATCAGAAATACTGGCACAATAGAAATGCTCACTGGGATCTTTTCCCCTGAAAAATATCTAAACTCAGAACAATATTTTAAAAATTCGAAGAGGAAATGCATTTTTCATTTTCACTAAGAGACAATGCAAACATTACATTTGTGTTTAAAATGTATTAACCAGAAAAAAATACAGAGCTATTTGATCATTTTAAATTAGTAAATGGCATTAAATCTACTGTAAATGGAGGCCAAGGTTTAGCAGTTCAGTAGCAGTACTGATTTAGTCATCACATCTCACAACCTAGTCATTTGCAAACATTTTAAAATAAGTCTTCATTGTGAAGAATATATAGCTAAGGGGTGGGGGGAGGAACCACCCAGAAAACTAATCATCATTGCTTTAGCTCAACCCACATGCCTGTTCTTAAGGGTATCCATGGTAGCAATGATGCAACATGCCTACCTAGCTCGCCTTTCCTACACAAGTGGGAGAGAGGGGAGGCGGATGATGAAAAAAATTTCACTTGGAAAAGTGTCTCAGTATTAACATGATAGAATTACATCAACTATATTGTTAAGACTTTAAAAATATATAAAACCATAAAGCTCTCTAAAGATCAGAAAAGAAAAGACCCAAGGGGAGAAAACATTGCAGCACTTTAGTTGGAAAGAAAATTAAGAATTTTGCCTTTTCTGCTATACTTACTGGTTAAATACATTCAAAGGGTTTTATATCTAATAACAGAATGTTATTTTATTTTAGCTCTTTCAAAAGTAACTACAAATAATGTTTTAGACTTCCTAATTTCCAACCTACAACTTTTTCCATTTTTCAAGTTACTTAATACAAATTTATAAAAACTTTAGTATATTGATTCCATATAATGTTTAACAACAGTCACTCTCTTTTGCTTAAAAAGGGTCAAATGGAATTTTTTAAATCTATCAAGAACAGAACAGAGAGAAGAGATAAATATCATCCTATAACATCTGAAATAAGAATTAAAATGAATGAAGTGATAAACAGTAAATTACAGGGAGAACCTACCACAGACAACCATAAAAAGAACTCACAGAGAAAAAAACAAACAAACATTTTCCAGACTTACTGCACTTTAACCATTCTTTAAGAATATTTCAAAAAAGGCAGTTTACCTATAGGAACATAGAAGAGATCCCCTTACAAATAGAATGGAACCAGATAATCAACATGTTTGTATCAGATCAAAACTCCTAATATTTGAACTATAACTCTGTGAGCAACTAGCAAAGAAAAGTTATTTCCATCAGTTTTCTCACTTTTCTTCTTCTGAGAAATAATTCACTATATAGGAAAACCCAAAAATTTACTTACTCTTTTATTACTGAGCATAACTTTAAAATCTCAACAATTCCACTTAACAATCACTGTGTCATAAGCGTATAGAAATAAAAAATCAAAAATATAAATCATTCCATATTTTGAAAACCAATGCATAAATTTAAAATGTAAGCATCCTCAATCTTAATCACACAATGTCCACAAACTGGTTCTCGGAAATAAAAGAAACCAAACTTAGAGACTGAGTGAAGTATACTGCACTTTGAGGACAATGAGAAAAACAGACTTTAAAATGAGTACTTTAAGGAGTACTTGTACAAGTTTAATCATTTTAAGTCCAAATCAGTATCTTTCCAAAGACAACACAAACAGAACCTATTTTCTTCTCCTCAAAAAATAAATAAAAAACTATATTTGCAATAGACAGAAGAGTCCAGAAAATGTTCTCAAAATGAGTTATACTTTCGACCGGTATGACATGTTGGGACAGAAAATAGAGGAGGAGAACTCTGAGAATATATTTAGAGGATTTAAATATAATCAAGGCCTTATAAACCTTTGCTGTTGGAAGAAAAGCTTCCTGTAAATCTCAAGGGGAAAAAAAATATCTGTTCAATACACTATTTTTAGCTATCCGAAATACATTTCAAAACACTACCTTCCCTAAAGGATATAAATCACATGGATTAAAGTATCTATTTTCAAATATATAACAATGGTTACACTTTTCATTTTTAAAATACATTATGAACAAAAAGGTTTCTTACACTCTGTCACTAACAAGGAAATGTAGAAAACATACTGTATCTTACCTTTGTAGTTACAATGCACAGGCAATCCATTACTCTACCATTACCATATTTTATACATAAAGCAGGTTATTGTAAACTATTTTAAACTGCCTATATGAATAAAAAAATTAAAAATAATTAAAATAAAATTGTGAGATAAAACCATAGATGAAAGTTATAACTCTGACAAGATCTCTCCAGGATCCATTCTGAGAAGTAGCAATTTTTCTACTATCTGAAATACAAGAAACAGAATGTGTCACGTGCTTTACAATCTTCTTTATGTAATCTGTATCTGAAGAAATTGAAATTATCCCACAAAATACTGTGGAAGATGTCAGAGTTTATTCCATAAGAGTTCACTGCTGCTTTAGATGCTGTTTCATTAATCCCTCTTTTCAAGATATAAGGTTGACAGGGAGTCATCTGATGAAATGTTCCACAAAGAGGTTCCCTCGATATAAATTTAAATCTGCTTCTCCTTGTTTGCTATAGTTTGGATATCCAAAAAACAATTACCTCCCCCAAAAAAAGAATCACTAAAAAAAAAATGCAAGCAAACATTTCTTCCACTATACCATTTCAGCAACTGCAGTCTGCAAAGTAATGACTTTCTAAGGCAGTAATGAATGGAATATTCCATGTGGTATTTTTGAGAAGGGGTGAAGGAAGAACAAAATGCAATAATTTAAAATATTATCTCTAATATTTACCTCTTCTCTCTTTATTAAAAAAATAACAACATTTTACCAGTGAGCCAGATTTTAACAAGTGCCTTACTAAATCCATTTCACCTAATCCCTTACCAAAAAAAAAACCCCACACATAAATATAATTATAACTATGTACCATTTCAAACTCCTCAAGAAGACTTTGTAACCCAGAAGTAGTCTAACTTTGTGAATTCATGTACTGTTTTCATGATCACTGGAAACAGAGCTAGATAGGCTGATAGGGGACAAGGCATAGGGATGCAACTGGCTTTCAGTCTCATGAGCTTATAGCCCCACTCCCTTGTAAAAATGTTTAGTAAGGAAGAGTACTGCCTGCAATTTCCATCCACAAGGTTTTTTCATAACCTACAGATACTACAAATGACCTCGAATTCAAACAAGTGAACTGTTCCCATTTGCTTCTTATACCCCACCCCAACTCCTAACATTTCAAATATCATAGGCTGCATAAGCAACTTTCCTATTAAACCGAGTTTCACTATAAGGGTTATTGAAAAGAGGTAATACATGTATATCACTGAGACAGTACCTATCACATAAGCATCATCATTATTTTTATTACTA
>NW_011888795.1:256945-268714 GCF_000151845.1 Pteropus vampyrus
AGGCATAGGGATGCAACTGGCTTTCAGTCTCATGAGCTTATAGCCCCACTCCCTTGTAAAAATGTTTAGTAAGGAAGAGTACTGCCTGCAATTTCCATCCACAAGGTTTTTTCATAACCTACAGATACTACAAATGACCTCGAATTCAAACAAGTGAACTGTTCCCATTTGCTTCTTATACCCCACCCCAACTCCTAACATTTCAAATATCATAGGCTGCATAAGCAACTTTCCTATTAAACCGAGTTTCACTATAAGGGTTATTGAAAAGAGGTAATACATGTATATCACTGAGACAGTACCTATCACATAAGCATCATCATTATTTTTATTACTATTACTGCTATCAAGTGATAAGCCTTTTGTTTCAAGCCTAATAGGCTATACCTGAGACAGATGCAATGGAATTTTCCTTAACAGTCTACTGGGACTGTTGTTAGGATTAAATAATAATGCTAACCTTGTTACCTGCTCAATAAATGGCAGTTACTGCCTTCTATCCATCCGTCTATCCAACCATCCATCCATAGCTACAAGACTTGGGGGTTAGGCAAAAGTAAATTTCATCACGGGCCAAGACATCTCTTCACCCATACAGGACAGGCAGCCTGCAAATTACATGCTTGGTTGGAGACTGAGAGTACTCCCTTCTTTCCACACATTCCAAGAATTATTTGGTCCCAATGTGAAAGAATAAAGCCCACCAAGGCTCTTAACTCCTTAAATAAAGTTTATCATTTTTAGGAAGAATACTGAAAACAATGTAGGTGACATCTAAGTACTACATTCTGTGAGGAAAAGTAAAGGGGTATGTGAAACTCTTTAGCTGGTTTCTTGCTTAGTGTTCTGAAATGTCTTTATGTGAAATTTCTATTACATATCTAAAATAATCTAACCTAGAGAGAGAACGCATTCCTAAGTTTGGCAGACCTCATAACAGTGGAGGTTGAAATAGCACTCTACCAAGAGTCTGAAATAGTTTTTCAGCCCATTAACAGGCTGTGTAACTATAAGTAGTCGTTTTCTTTTGAGGGATCTCAATTTCTACTTTTAAAAAGTAAAAAAACTCAATGGCTTCTAAGAGTCCTTCCACTTATAACATTCGTATGTTTCAGTTTCTAAATTCATTGGATTCAAAGCTCCAACAGGGCAAGACTCAAGAACATCTAATGTATTTACCACTTTGTTCCCACCTGAGGGTGCTGGGTGGTATGGTGACTAGATTGTAACAGGAGCTCAATAAGTATTTGCTGACTTAATGAAATAGCCTTTCTAGTATCTAAACTATAGATGATTACAAAATTAAAAAGTCTGAAATAACCCTGAAAATTAGATGCCCGCTTTCCCAGTAAAAACTATTTGAGTTTTGTCAACTCAAATATAAGCTTATAATATAAAGGAAATAATCAAATATCTACTTTAAATTGACTCAATTGACATAAATATTTAACATGTATTATTGAAATAATGTCTAAAATATTATTTTATTCCACTCATATTCAGAGAACTATTTTAGTGAAACTATTCACATTCACCCTGAACTTTAGGGTAATCATTATAACCAAAGCCACTTTTTGAATCACCTAACCATTCTGACCTTAAACATAAATTTTACCTCCATCTTAAGTTGTTTAGATGCTGCACCTTTTGAATCCAAGTGTTAAAATATCGTCTGACATTTTATCTCAAATCACTTCTAGTTACTATTCACATAACAGGAAGACAATTTTTCCTTTTGTGTTTTGTAGGTATATATTATAATCTCTATAATATAATCACTTACTATATTACTATTTAATATACTTTTTAGTCTTTCAAAAATGCTTATAATACTTGCAGTTTTTAAGGTCATTAAATAATCAGAAATGATTATTTAATCTGCATTAAATTCTACACTCATTGCATCGTCTATGTACATCCAAACTGGAACTAAGGACATTTCAAGCCAATGCATTCTTCTCAGTCATTCACTGCACAAAATAATTTAGAAATTACCCTGTAATATGAACAACCTTAGAAGGTTTTGAATATGAGCCTTTTGAGATGGCAACACCTTACCTAATATTCGGGCACATAAGATACTTAATATTTTATAATACCAGTGGCTTTCTATATACAGACAATTGTTTCCAAGCATACAGAATAACAGAACTAAAAAAGTGGACAAATAAGAAACAATGATTTTTAGATACTGAACAAAAGCAGTGCAAAACAGTGATCTTGTGAGAAGGAAATCAAATGAGATGAGTACCATAAACGCCCCATGTAACTGCCTAGAAATAGTTTCTAGGTTGCAGCAAAGGGAGGGAGAAACTAAACAAAGCACAGGAGGACAGAGGTGAGAATTCAGGAAGGCCAAGGTGTCTAAAATCCACAGATTTTACCAGAGAGGAAATACCAGAGAGGAAAGAGCTGTATAGAAAGAGCTCCATAGACCTGCAGTTTTCCCTTGAGTCTTCTGATTAGTCATATATATAAGGAAACTTGAGGCTGGGGAAAGTATCCTGGAAAGAAGCAGGTGGCGCAATACTCAGAGCTCACAAAGGGTCAAGAATAATTGAAAAACTCATAATATGCAGGGCCCTGGGTATACCACTCAGAAAAGTATTGCCACAGTACTGGGACAAAATTAACCCTATACTAAAGGCTGTTTTGTCCCACTATAAAAGCATAAAAGCAAGCTTCGAAAGGATCAAGATCTTTCTGAGTAATATAACTACATTCCAAAACAAAGCCTAAGAATATTTAAAGGAATACAAATATACCTAGGCCCCTCCAAAAGGCAAAATTCATGTATGTCAAATCCAATTTTAAAAATTACCAGGTATGTGATAAAGAAACAGGAAAATACAACCCAAAGGAAAAAATCAATCAACAGAAACAGACCCAGCAGTGACAGATGATAACATTAGTATACAAAGACATTAAAAAAATTATTATAAATCTATTCCATATGTTTATGAAGATAGAGGAAAGCATGAGTATGTTAATGAGACACGGAAAATAAAAAAGGAAATAAATCAAACTCCTAGAGATACAAATTACAATGTCTGGAAGAAAAATGACTAAATGAGATTAATGAATTTATTAATCTACTGCTGTCTTCAGAAGAAAGACACCTCATTAGACACTTCAGAAGAAAAGACTAATAAACTTGAAGACAGAGCAATAGGAAATGTCTAAAATACAGCAATTTTAAGAAAAAAGACTGATAAAATGAATCATATCAATGAGCTATGGGACAAATTCAATCAAACCAATGTCATGTAATTAGAGTCCCTAGAGAAAATAAGAGCTAACAGAAAAAAATATTTTAGAAATAATAGAGAAAAAATTTCCAAATTTGGTAAAATCTATAAACCCACAGATCCAAGAAATTAAATTAATCCTACGCACAAAACACATGAAGAAAACTATAACAATGGCAAGTATAGAATGGTGGAAATGATGAGCACCAAATTCAAGACTGGCTAATTCTAGGAGATGAAGCAGAGAATGTAATTAGGGTGGAAACGAAGGGTCTTCACTATGTTTATGACATTTTTTTAAGCTAGGAAAAAGGTACATAGTCATGATATATTCTATAATTTCTATGTGAATAAAATCTTTTTTAAAAAACGTAAATAACACAGAGAAGACTATCCAATGGGGCAAACAGCTGCCATGAAGAGAAAAATTTTTCAAAAGCAGAGAGTGGATTATAGCAAATGCCACAAAACAAAACAAAACAAAAACTCCATAGGGAAGGTTAAAGACCTAAAATGACATTAAAGAAGAATTTATGTTCTTTATCCTTTGCTATATTGATAAATTACTACTAATTAATATGCAATATTTTAACATAAAAAGATTCTTCATTTTAAAAATCTACCATTTATTAAGCACTTAACATGTGTCACACTCTGATCTAATAAATTTTACATATATTATCCCATTTCATACTTACAAGCACCGCATGATGTGAGTTCTGTGATCATCTCCACTTTACAGATGATGAAATTAAGGGAGAGAAATTAAGCAAACTGCCCTACATTATACAAGGCAGTGCAACAGATATAAATGTATAGTCATGGAAAGCAAATTACAGAATGATACATATTTATCTCCCATTTTAAACATATATATGCTAAATAACATACTAATCAACATATAGGATTAGCTGAATATATACCAAATGATTAGAAGAGGTTATCTCAGGAAAGAATATTACAAAAGACTTTCAACAATATGCATTTCTTTGTATATGTATGTTTTTAAAAAATATATGCCTGAGTTATCTTTGTAATTTTTTTTTAAGGTAAATAACTGAAAATGAGAGAGAGCAATTACTTTGGAAAGAAGTGTTAGAAGCCAGGTTATAATATATTGAGAATGAGAAGGAAAGAAAGAAAAAAGGTAAACTATGTTTTCAAGGAGCTTAGCTAAGAAAAGAAAGAAAGCTATAGGATCCTACTGAGAAGCGCTTTCTTCTTTTTCTTTTAATGAAATCTTTGAACATTATTTATAGGATAAAGGAAAGAGGGGAACAAAGGCCTAAGAAAGAGGTTATAGATATTACATGAGGAGAAAATGAGATTCTAAAAGAGAAAGAGACTGAGTGTAATAGCTGTTAGTATTATTTGATAAGGTGACTTCCACATAATTGAAAATATATTTCTATAGTTATAAATTTTTGTAATAAGCATGTATCATTTTGTCAATCCCCCCAAAAAGGAGGTTTTTTTAAAGAGCGCATAAGGAGATATTGCTCTAATACTGAAGGTAGTAATATATGCAGATACAGATATAGAACAAAATTATTTAAATGAGTTACCGAGATCATATAATCAAAACTCATAATTCAAGACTAATCGAGGATGCCTTCTTGTAGCACATAAATCTACAACCACTGTGGCATACTTAGGCTTTAACATAGACTTTTATTTTCTTAGTAACTACAATATTTTGCCAAATTTTCTCCTAGATTAAAAGCTTGGCATAATATGGCAGCTGTCTCACTTCTCTCATAGCATTTCATTTTATTTCACTTCCATTTTGAAGTTATTGATTTAGGGGTATGTCGTTCAGTTCTAAAACTAGCACTTATTTAAACACTGGGGTAAGACTGTCATAAGATGTAAACACAAAAATATAAAAAGTTATATAATAGTGAATGTAAAATAACAGTATAGTGGCCGTTAAAATCTACTTGCAGACATCTCATGTACAATTCACTTAGTATACCTATCAGTTTTGGTCTTAATGAAATTTTAAATTATAGGGGCTTTGCATAGGGGTTGTGCCTTATTTCAAATTTCGTACGTTTATTTTTTCATAACACTGCTTAAAAACTGGAATTAAATGAGACAACACTGTAAATTTGGTGGAGGGAGAAGGAGTTCAGACTAGTGTCTCTGATGTATTGTCTTTGAGAGACAGAGACATTATGCTAGAGAAATAAAGCATCATAAAGAACAACAAGAACTTTGAGGGCACTGATTAAGGAAATAGGAAAGGGAGCTGACCACCAATATATAAGGTTGTCAATAATTCTAAAGGTGGAAATTCAAAATTGTGATGATTCATGAAGTTGTACTATAAAATTTTGTCAGCTGTCTTCCAAAGTCGATAGTAAGAACTGAAGTGGAGTTCTGCTCCATGGGTAACAGAATCATAGGATAGATGATACCAAAGATAAGAAATGTACTAAATTTGAACATGGACTAATAGCACTATACAAATAATACCACTGTATCAATTTTAAATTTCCTCAGTCTGATAATTATATACTTACTAGATGTTTTTAGAAATGTTCATATAAAGAAAATTTTTAAATTTTAAGAAAACCTTGTTCATAGTAGATACAAGCTGAAATGTATAAGGGTAAAAGATCATGATTCCTGCAATTTGCTCTCAAATGGGTAAACAAAAATAAATGTGTGTGTATAGAGTAAAAATGTGACAAAAATGGCAGTTTATTTTATTATTTTCATTTTTCTATAGATGTAATTTTTTTGAAAATAAATTTTTTGAGATTGAAAAAGTACTCAATAACAGTAAAAGTCTCATAAAGAAAAATAAAAAGTATTTATTAGATAAACAAAAATATCTCAGTCTACACTGATAGTTTTTTAAAAGGAGAGAGCAAAGGAGGGAAGAGGTCAGACTTATTAGCCACCACTGAAGGAGATTATTACACAAACTCTACTCTAAATAGTCTTTAAAAGAAAATATAAGCTTTACCCCATCTTTTTAGAAGGAACAAACATTCATCTCTAGTTGATGGGGAAAAGTACTTTTTACAGAAGATACCAACTGATAAATAGAAGTGAAATGATATTGAGGGGGGCGCGAATTAGGGAGAGAAATCAACATTTTGAAACATCTAATGAAATACATGATTCAGGCAAGGATCGTTAATGGGTGAATTGGGTAAAAATTTATTCAATACGAAGTGCTAAAGTACTATCCCAAAGATACTTAATAACTACAAACAAAAATGTACCTAGACTAATGGAGGATCTGAAAGTCACCACCTTTCAGTAATCAAACAAGTGCAATAACTTGATATTGTGTGCTTCCTGGTGTGATGCAATATGAAATACAATATATTACTACTAAGTCTGTTTACCAAAAATGAGTCTAATCAACTTTTATATCTAACTTCTTGGTACCAAAAATACAAGACTTAGTGGAAACACTTAAACAACATAAGGAAACAAACTAAACAAATGCAGAATGTGTAGTATTCTATTAAACAACTGGCATGGTCTCTTCAAAAAGTTAATGTCATTTAAAGGGGAAAAAAAGGTGGGGAGGACTATTCCACTAGATAAGAGAGTAAACATACTGTGCTAGATTTATTATGTGCCCTCCCAACTCATTCCAATGTTTGCCCCTAAATCTTCACATTTGCCTTTCACCCTGAACAGCCTTAGCAACAACTCTGGCCTCTTCTCCACATCTCATCTTCTCATCTCCTCACTTGGGACTTTCCTGTTAACCACAAAACAGAAACCAAATCTCCTGCACTCACAAATCCACAACCCTAAAGGGCAGGGGAATTACTGCCCACTAGAAGCCAGTTGATAAATTCTTTCCCTTTCTTTCCTTAGATATATGGCTTCTCAGGGATAAAATACCCAGGATCCAGCAAACAGTCCACATTTAGTGGCACAAGCACCTTGTATTAGTTTTCCTTCTCAGTTTATTCACCTTTTCCCTTACTTTGTGCTCTCTAGAAATAAACTTCCTAAATAAAGTAACAACACGTAAGCCCTCTACCTTACATTCTGCTATTTGAAAAATCCAGATATAATCAGAGACCTAATAATCAAATGCAATATATGAATCTTAACTGGATTCTAATGTTTTTAAATCCTAAAAAATAGTTTGGACCCAACTGCAAATGTGAATTGAAAGGAAAATTAAATAATTATTGTTAATTTTCTTAGGTATAAAACAGTAACAAGGTTATATAGGAGAATGTTTGACTATTCTTACTCATAGAAGTTGTTTTTATAGTTTAAGTGCATAATGTCTGCAACTGATTTTCAAATAGTTTCCCCCAAATATCCATATACAAAAAAGCAAATATGAAAAAGTGTTAATTATTCACTCTATCTGGATGTTTGTTGTATAGTAAGTCCTCACTTAACGTCATCAATAGTTGCTGAGACTTTAAGCAAAATGATGTATAATGGAAGCAATTTTACCACAGGCTAATTAACATAAACAAGAATTTAAGTTCCTAAGGCATCTGATCAACATTATAACAAAATGATATTGAACCAAATGATGTTATTTGAGGACCTGTTATACTATTCCTTCAATTTTACTGTTCTTGGAAATTATTTATGATAAAAAGTTAGAAAAAAATATGATCACCTTTAGCCTACTGTCTAATTACAATATGGAAAGAATCACATTTCTCACTTTATTTGAAAAATATTTACTGAACAACTATTATGTGCAAGTACCACATATATTTCAGTAAGCAGGTCCCTAACTGCAGGACTTACAGTTTAGTAGAGACAAAATATACACAAAATAAGATACATTTGAGCTTTTAATTACAACAGTAATGAATATTATAAAACAGAAGTAGAAAGGGCTATAATAGAGGCTCTGATAATGAGAAGCAAAGGAAGACTATCAGGAAGTAGCAGCCTTGTAGAGATCCTTGACTCTCTTGTAGTGACCTCTAACTCTTACTCTCACAACCTGTTTCCAATCTGTCCTCAAATCCTCTTGCTCTACATTCTAAATATCCATAATTTAGCCACTTAGCACCTCCACTACCAAAGTGGTGACTTTGGTTCAAGCCTACATCTATCTTTAACTGTATCACTGAAACAGACTCCTAACAGGTTTCCTGCTTCTACCTTTACTACAGCGTATTTTCAACAAAATAGCCTGAGTGATCCTTTTATAAAAGCTAGGTTAAATAACGCCATTCCTCTGCTCCAAAACCCTGCAAAAGCTTTACATGATTGGCCCTTGCCTTACCTTTTGACCTCATCTCCCACTGCTCTTTCCCTTATTCACTCTGCTTTAACCATACTGGCCATTTTGCCATTTCGCATATATTCCGGCCTTTCTCCTGCCTTAAAGTTTTTACACTGGTTACTCCCCTAAACAAGTGCAACAACTTCCAACTCTCTGTACAAATACCACCTTTTCAATGAGACTTATCGTGAATACTCTATTTCAAATTGCAAAGTACATTCTCCCCCACCTGGCAATTCTGATCCCCTTAATCTGTTCTACTTTTTTTCCTCCCATATCACTCATCACCTTCTAACATATTATATAATTTATTAATTTATTGTGTATTACCTGCTTTCCCACTACAATGTAAGCTCCATGAGGACAAGGATCTTTGCTTTGTTCAAGCACCTTGTTCAATGCATGATACATAATCGATGCTCCATATTTGCTGAATGAATAAAATGACATTTAAAATGAAATGCTCATGGATATATAGACTAGTGGTTACCAGAGGGTAGAGGGGAGGGGGAGAGGGAAGGGGAGGGAGAGGTAGACGGAGTAAAAGGGATCAAATATGTGGTGACAAGAAGAAATCTAACTACGAGAGGTGAATACACAATGTAAATATATATATATACCTTACTGTTAAAATGTACAGCTGAAATTTATTGGATTTCATTAACCAATGTTACCATAAAAAAAATTAGTTATTTTTAAAAAATGAAAGGCCAAAAAATAAAAATAAAATAAAATGAAATGCTAAAAGTACGTAGAAGTTGGCAAAAAAAGAGACAACTTTCTAGGCAGAGGGAACATTCTGTGGGTACCCTAAGCTAGGAGAAACTAGTGGCCAAAAAGAAAAGTTCTAAAAGATGAGTGGAGAAACAGGCAGTGGTCAAATAATTTAGGATTTCTGAATCCCTTCATTCTGAGGAAGGGAAAACCAATAAAGGGTAATGACATGATTTGCATTTTATAAAAATAATCCTGGAGGCAAAGTGGTCATAAATTCAGAAGGGGCAAGTGTGAATACAGATAGGCTAATTAAATGGACTATTGCAATAACTACACAAAAAAATGAGCGTGGTTTAGACAACAGTGGCAAGAATAGAGACAGACTGAAATGCTGATTCATGTGAAATTTTGCAAATTGCAGTATGGATTATGGACATAAATATGAAAAGCAAAATAAAAGTTTCTGACAAATAATAGAGTTGGAAAACACTTCAGTTGACACAAAGTACATTAACTATATAATGGACTATACCAAATTTAAGAAATCTGGATCATTAAAAGATATTAAGAAGAATATGTCTCGGAGTGCAAGAAAATATTTCTTATACATATTATTCAACAAAAGAATCATATCCAGATAGAGATCCACAAAGCAATAAGATAAAAAACTGGACAAGAAATGAAGACACCTCATAAAATATAGCAAAATGAACAACAAACATATGAAAAGGTGCTTGTTAATTGTAGGGAAAAAACAACAATATGAAGTACCACTACATATCTACTAGAATGGTTTAAATTATTAATTAGAAGACTAACAATACCAAGTATTGGCAAACGTGAAGTAACTGAAACTTGCACATACTGGTGGTACTTATAAAAACAAGCTTAACCACTTTGCAAAACGGTTGTCATTATGTTCTAAAATAAAACATAGGCATATCATTTTCACAGTTGGGTATGTATACAACGGAATTGCATAAACGAGAGCACTAGAAAAGGTACACACTCAGTTCTACTATACCGTTGTTTTGAAAGTGTAAACTTGTTCCAACACAACTGACATATTAGGGAACAAAAGGAACATAACACAAATTTCATGTTTGCTTATGCTCAGCCTTGTCCATGAGAAAAGTGTACCCAGATGAAATGAGCCACATAGGAATATGCAAAATATACACATATCAGACTTTAGTTCATTGAGTGCTATGTGTCACACTCATCCACATCTGGTGTTACAACTTTCCATCCAATTTCAGGTAACTCCCTCTGCCAGTACTTCACAATAACTCACAAACTGCAACCCCGAAACATACTCCCAAAGCAAACAAGCAAGGTAAAATGTCATATTTATTATAATATTTATGTATTTCTTAATCATTTAACATGTGTGAAATTGTGCTGCCATTTTTGCTAGGTCTTATCTTTTTTTTACATATGTTGCCAAATTTTGAGTCCCTAACCCCATTTTTTCCATAAGCTTTGTGGTTTTTATTGCATAATTATATATAGAGTGGTGATTTTTTTAAAGTCGTATGTATTGCACCATAGCAGAAATGACTGTAAAAGAATGTTCGAAGAAGCACTAACTCAAAACTGGAAACAACCCCAATACCTATCAATAGAATGGATAAAAACACTATAAAACTATATATCATACAATAGAATATTATACAGCAGTAAGAATGAAAAAACTTCACCTCAGAGGTGAAATTCACAATATAAGAAAAAAGAAGCTAGACACAAGATAGTATATACTGTATGAATGTTAATATATAGTTTTAGAAGAGGCAAAACTAATCTATGGTGTTAGAAATTAGGATGGTTCTCTTCGAGAGAGAGAGAGTAGGTAGTGAATAGGAAAGGTACAGGGAGACTTTTGGCATACCGGTATGTTTCTTTTTTTAATTGAGACATAATGGATATACCATAAAATTCACCAAAATTTAAAGTGGATAAGTCAGTGTTTTTTTGTGTATTCAGAGTTGTACAACCATCATCACTATTTAATTCCAGAAACCCTTAGCAGTCATTTCATCTTCTTTGTCTTGACCTAGTGTATTCACAATGCAGTAATTCATCAAGCTATATGTTTATGATTTGTGTACCTTCCTGTACAGATATTACATAGTACTTCAGTAAATTTTTTAAGTCAACATTTAGAGGACTTCAGATTAAACCTGGTAGACCAAATATATGCTTTTAACTCTACTATATCCTAAATCTCTACTTATACTAGGTGGATTATTTTAAAGCATTAAATTACAAAGTCAAAGAAAAGGGAAAGGAGATATCCTCCCTATACCACTCAGTCAGATAATTTCCCTCCCCCAAAGATGAACTCAGAAGGGCTAAAACAGGGGACCTAGAGATAGCAGGTACATTACTGAAAGCAGACAAAGTGCATATACTTGTAGACATACCTAACCTCTCACTTTATTTTCTTTTTACAGTCATACTATACCTCCTGATAGGCAACTTGCTTTCAATCATTTAAATAACAAAAGTTTTCTTTTATAATTTTATATAGACTATATTTTTGTGTGTGCTATTTTATACTGTATT
>NW_011888795.1:269794-272046 GCF_000151845.1 Pteropus vampyrus
ACTAGGTGGATTATTTTAAAGCATTAAATTACAAAGTCAAAGAAAAGGGAAAGGAGATATCCTCCCTATACCACTCAGTCAGATAATTTCCCTCCCCCAAAGATGAACTCAGAAGGGCTAAAACAGGGGACCTAGAGATAGCAGGTACATTACTGAAAGCAGACAAAGTGCATATACTTGTAGACATACCTAACCTCTCACTTTATTTTCTTTTTACAGTCATACTATACCTCCTGATAGGCAACTTGCTTTCAATCATTTAAATAACAAAAGTTTTCTTTTATAATTTTATATAGACTATATTTTTGTGTGTGCTATTTTATACTGTATTTAGTAGCTGTACCATAATGTAGTTATCCAGTTTCTTACTGATAATCATTTAGATTTGTTTCCTATTGGTTTTTATTAATATCACAGATAATATTGCAATGAACATGCACATATATCTTTTAATATATAGCAATAATTTGTGTGAGTACATTTGTAACATGCTAGATCAAAGGATATGAACATATACTGTCAAGCTGTCTTTCAAAAAATTTGGACCACTGTACTCTCCTACCAACAGAGTAGGTAAGAGTTCTTCACATTTAATTAATCTTTGACAATCAAAATTAAATATTGTAATTTAATTTGCATTACTTTTAAAGCAGGGTTGAGCATCTCTTCATAGGCTTACTGGCCAATTTGTATTCATTTTTCTCTAAATAGCCCATTCACTTCCTTGGGTCACTTTCCTACTGTATGTTGGCTCTTTTCATATTGAGCTATAAGAGGTCTCTTGAGTTGAGAAGATTGGAAATTAGTCCTTTTCCATAAATGTGACAAATTTTTCCCCCAGTTCATCATTTCTCATTCGTTTACCGTATCTTTCAAGATAGAGAAGTTGTATAATCAAAGTTTAAACAATCCAACTTTGTGAAGGCCACAAAGAAATTTTACAAAGTCAAATTTCACTATTAACCTTTTACTTTTTCTAGGCTTTCTTTGTTGTCATGCTTTGAAAAGCTTTCCCTATCCAAAAATCATTAAAAAGTTTATTATTATAATGTTATTATTTTTAACCTTTGAATCTCTGATCCACTTGAAACATATTGTACCATTAGGAATAAAATTCAAATGTTGAAATTCTAACCCCCAATGTGATGTTATTAGAAGCTGAGGCCTTTGGAAGGTAATTAGGTCATGAGGTTGGAGCTTTCATGAATAGGCTTAGTGCCCTTATAATAGAGACCCCAGCATGCTCCTTCACCCCTTATTCAATGTGAGGACACAGCGAGAAGATGGTCAGACATTTATGAACCAGCAAGTGGGCTCTCACTAGACAATGAATCTGCTGGTAGCTCAATCTGCCACCCAGTCAACAGTATTCTGTTGTAGTGGTCCAAAAGGATTAAGACAGGATAGTGTAGCCTTTCTTTTGTACTTTCTCATTAAATCAGACAATTTCTCCTACTCCTATTTGCATCTTGCTTCCCTTCAAATACTCTTCTATACAATCTACAAAAGAATTAGGTTTGTTTTTATAAAAATGACACCTTATTTTTAAAAAGTTAGAGTATAAATAAGAAAAATATCCCCATCACCCAAAAACAATCATTAATATTAAACAAACATTATTCCAAACATCCCCACTAGGCATATATTCAAAGGACAGACACACCAAAAACAAAAAAAAAGTTCTATAAATATATCTTTAAAAATAAATGGTATTAATTTTACCACATCAGAAGAAACAGGAGAAACAGAGTTACATGTGGATCAAATGTCTCTAGGATAGTTTAGACGGGACCAAAACACTACTAATTGCTTGCAGAACTGTCTACTTATTTAACCTTAATAAAAATTTACTTTTACTGGTTACAGTGAGCCAGCCATTATCTAAAAATAGGCAAAGTGACAATAAGAACTCTATGCTGTAAATTACAGCTCAAATCATAAATCAGAAAATTGAAAAAAAGTCAGTAATTAAATAAGAAAGTCAATTCTCTTAAAATTTAACATGTTTTTACATAAGCAATTTTTTTTATCCTAGGACCACAATAAATGTGGAATAGAAACTGTACTACCGATTAACATTTTAAAAATCTATTTGAAATGGACTATATCGTAAGCACGAATCAACTAAAGGGAACAGAAATTGAAATTATCCAAGAGAAAATGATTAAAAAATAATAAATGAGGAAAATAGGGATACATAGACAATACTACACTAGAATCTCTAATCAAAGAAAAACATAAGTGTATATCAG
>NW_011888795.1:273306-276852 GCF_000151845.1 Pteropus vampyrus
GTATCAGAACCCGCAGGGCACAGTGTAAAAGTCATAGGCTTTTTACACTTCAAAGCAGAGCTGAGTTCAAATCCCACTCCTTCACCAATTAGCTACATGTTTAGGCCTCTAATGAGGCCTCTTAACATTGTGAATTGTTACAAGGATTGAGTGTAATACATGTCAAGTACACAATGGCCCATAATAGGCTCCTAACAGAGAGCAGCTAGTATTATTATTGTAAATTATGCTGACATGAGTCATTATTGATATTTTATATCTTTGTAGCACCAATATCCAGGCTGAGAATATAAATCCCTCAAGTGGTTTTAACCGTTCTTCTAAACAAGGTGTAACAAAACAAAAATAGTAAGTTAAAATAAAACTGAAGAACTGGTACTATTTTTAGATATCTCTAGTCTGAATATTTACAAATAGTAAGTTAAATATTAAAATAAAATCGAAGAACTGGTAGTATTTTTAAATATCTCTGGCCTGAATATTTAGAAACGATAAGTTAAATATTTTATATTATTTTAGAAACAATTTGCTAAAAATATGAGAAAACTCTAAAAGAAATCATAAATAATTTAGAAGATCAAGTTACTTTGCCATCAGTTGGAATTATATAAACTTGGTATATTAACACTGGTTACTCATGCTGCTCAACAGCTCTGAACAGTAGTTATATAATGTTTAAGTTTACCACTGTTAGTTATTTGTTAACCTACTGGTATAATTTTGAGTTGATTTTTACAGGAAGGAAATTATTTATCAGCAAAGGTGGGCATTATCCTGTAGAGAATCATACACAATAACCATAAATAACATAGATGCAATAACTTTTACTTGTTTCTCAGTATAATGAAAATATTAGTATCTACCTTAAATGTACTAAGACAGTAGGAACAAAGTAACTCCCTTTTCAGTTTTAATAGCCAGTGGAAATGTAGAACTTTCTAAGTAAAGGGCCAATAAAAACTAAGGTCTGCACAGTGAGGATGATATCAACCTACTGCGAAGGGTGTCGATATTACTAGAAAAAAATTGTATGTGAAAGCATTTATTAACAAGAATCGCTATATAAAACTGTTCAGATAACCATCATGAAAAAAATAAAAAACTCAAATTCAGAGCATCTGCTACAAAGTGTTCTCAACAAAAACTGTTTAACTTGAACCTAAATCAAGTCTTCAGAATCAACTTCTAGTTCATGGAAATACAGGGGGTAGAGGAACAAGTTAAATGACACCAGGAGCAAAGCAACAAAACATATCCAGAAAGGGACATTGTACAAGACAACTGGCCTGGTTTCTTTAGAAAGTCAACGTCATGAAAGAGAAAAGAAATTGTTTGAAAGTAAGGATTTTTCTGTATAAAAGAAACCAAAAAGATGTAGCAACCAAATGCCATGTCTGAGCCTTGACTGGTGTGTGTGGTGGTGCACTTGATGGGAGAGGGGGAAGAGCTATAAGAGACATTGTACCAATTAGGGAAATTAAAGTATGGAATATTTTCCAGATACTAAGAAACTTTTTTTGTAGAAAATATATGAGAGTATGTGTATTTTTATTTAGTAGGACATATACTTCTATATGTGTAAGAGATATATATTTATATATATAGGAGAGATATATTTATAGATCTACCTATATTATAGAGAGAGCCACACAAGTTATCTCCTACAAAACAACAACAAAAAGCCCAGAGCTCTGAGTATAGTATTATGCCCCCAAGAACACTAAATAATTAGAGTAATGAATAAATGGTTACCAGTATTTCAAAATTATCATTTTTCATTACTGTAAGTCAAATTTCAAATCTCAAATTTCCATGTGACCTTTTATTCTATAATTGGCAGAAACACTGCTGTATTACCCTTCAACAATATCTCTAATGAAAATCTGGACCAGTGCTGTCCAGAAGAACATTATCCAATAATGTTCTACAGTTGCACCATTCATTATGGTAGCCACTAGCTATATATGACTAGTGAGCACTTAAATGTGCCTAGTGTGACTAAGAAACTGAATTTATAATTTTATTTATGTTTAATTAATTTAAATAGCCACATGTGGTTATTAGCTAGTGGTTACGTAAATAGCTAGTGGTTACGATACAGAGCAATGGAAATCTAATAATTCTGAGTAACATTTTACTATCTAGTATGGTCAAGGAATAAAGTGAATTTTTCAAAAGTTTACTCCCATTTTCCTACTATCGACTGAAATGCTTTAATTCTAGGTATTATATTCATCTATCAAACAGTCCTTTCTAATTTATTGTATCTGAGCTCCTATGGACTAGAGAACCAAATATCCATGTTATTTCCACTATGTCGGGCTTAAGACAAAATAAGCTGAGTGAAACACCCATTAGGATGGCTATCATCAACAAAACAGAAAATAAAAAGTGTTGATGAGACTGTAGAGAAATTAAAACCTCGAGCATTGTAGATAAGAATATGAAATTATGAAAACAGTACAGTGGTTTCTCAAAATATTAAACATAGAATGATCATTCGATCCAGCAATTCCATTTCTGGGTACATACCCAAAAGAACTGAAAGTAGTGACTCAAATAAATACAGGCATACCTCAAAGATACTGCAGGTTTGGTTTCCCATCACTGCAGGAAAGCAATTATCTCAAGAAAGCAAATACAGCAATAAAGTGAATGACAGGAATTTTTTTGGTTTCCCAGTGGATATAAAAGTTATGTTTTTAATTACACTGTAGTCTATTAAGTGTGTAACAGCATTATGTCTTTAAAAACAATGTAAATACTTTAATTAAAAACTACTTTATTGCTAAAAAATGCTAACTATCATCTGAGCCTTCAGCAAGTTATAATCCTTTTTGCTGGCTGGAGGATCTTGCCTTAATGTTGATGAAAATGCAGTTATCTATGAAGTGCAATAAAGCAAAGTGCAATAAAACAAGGTATGCCTGTATTTGTACATCAATGCTAACAGCATTATTCACGATATCCAAAAGGTGAAAACGACTAAAATATTCCTCAAAATGTGACGTATGCAAAAACGTAGTATTATTCAGCCTTTAAAAAATTTAAATTCTGATACTTTCTACAACATGTATGGATGAGTCTTGAAAACATTATGCTAAGTGGGCTCGTCATAAATGGACAAATATTATATGATTCCACTTTTATGAGGCATTTAAAATAATCAAATTCAGAGATAGATAGAACAGTTGTTACCAAGGACTGGGGTAAGGAAAAAATGGGGAGTTATTGTTTAATGGGTACAGAGTTTCACTTTGGGATGATGAAAAAAGTCGAGAGATGGACAGTGGTGATAGTTACACAATGTGAATGCACATAATGCCACTGAACTGTACACTTAAAAATGGTAAATTTTATGTTACGTATATATTTTATCACATTAAGAAAAATAAGCTGAGAGAGTCTAGGGGAACTTAAATGAATAAAGTGCATTGTATTAAATATGTGGGTTTTATAATACCTATTTCAGTCATTTAGATATCTTTGTTTCATACTGGGGTCAGGATAACTAATATTGCCAAATAATACAAAACTTAAAAAAAA
>NW_011888795.1:277502-280298 GCF_000151845.1 Pteropus vampyrus
TTCTAAACTTAAAAGCATAACATTGTTTCCTAAGACAGCCAACCTAAAATAAAACAGAAATTAGCACACAAATATAAATCAAAGAGAAGACAAAAACAAACATGGTAAATCCTAATATAATTCCAATCTCTATTTCCTGGAAATCTATTTAACATGCCGAAGTCTTAAAATCTAAGCTATTCTCAAAAGACCAACTACATGAAAATAAAAAATAAATTTTACTTTGAACAATTAAGACAGTCGATGAATACTAATAGAGTGAAGATGTTATGGAAGAGGAATAAAAGAATTAAACAATGAGATATGATAACACAATAATGTCTTTGAGAGATGGAGAAAACTGAAGGAAAAAATTATGTAAGAGCTAAAGTTTTCCAATTTAAAACATCTAAAAAGATAGATTTTATTAAAATTTAATGGTTATATTTTAAGGTACTACAGGAACTTAAGCACACATTTAACTTTCTATTACTAAACACGTATTCAAAAAGATGAAAATTAACTTCATTTGTCTACCATACTTTTCCACATTTAGGGTGACTCAAAACTATAGAAATAAGCAACATAATACTTCTTCAGAAACTTAATTTAGAAAATTAATTTCAGAAAATTAATTTCATTGTGTATCTCTTTGATACACAATGAAAATGTCTCAATTCTCATTTATATAAGTCATTCTATATGTTTCAATAGCTAATGTCAATAAGAGCTACTTATATCAAAATTATATACTATGAAAAGAAAATATAACCACAGCAAAATGTTTCAATAGTACATCTCTCAATACTATTTTATCAGGAATTGCCAAAATTATTAACGTGTAAAATGACAGTTCTTCAATAAACCTATGCTAACATTTAATCTGAGTTCAACTCTGAACTTAAATCTTTACTATGAAATGTAAAGAAAATGGAAGAATACTGTAGTCAAAATTATCGCCATTTAATAGACAAGAGTGATTTCATACCCATCTGAAAACCCATATAGCTTATCCAGATATGTATCATATAATGAAAATGACTGACTGCATTTTTATTTACTACTCTGAAAAAAATTACTTCCTTTAAAAATAATGATGCATTAAAGCATGGAAGAAAACAAACAAAAAATCAGCAATGCTAAAACATGTATTAAACTACCCTTTAGTTGACTCACAATTGAAAACATTAATTTTGTTGAGCCCACTGAATCAGTTTTATCACACTCTATTCTTCATTATTCCCACCAGTGCAGTTCCTGAACAAAGATCTAAATGACAAGGTCACAAAGCTACACTACATACAATATTTTAAAAATTCCCCCAAATTAAACATGAACACAAGCAACTAGTCCAATGGAACAAAGGAGAATCATTCATATTACCAAAAGAACTTTTTTTAAATCTCTAAGATTACATATTTCAGAAATCTCCAAATCTAAGTAAAATTTTCTTTTAAGTAAAAGTTTTCATTCACTTTTGTTATTTTCTTGCTAGAATGCAAAGTTTGTAAACAGTGAGAGTTAGGGAAATACAGAATTTTAGCAATATCCACTAAGGAGGCTGAGTAAAAAGTTTTCTAGCTTTTAGTGACAACTGACATCACTCTAAACAGAGAAACTCACAAACCATGAAATATGCCACAAACTAAAGATATAAGGCAGTACTAACTCAGGATCAGAGTATGAAGTCTAAATACAGACTCATGAATGTGGAATAATTTAACATAATATAGGCAATATCTCTTATTTATGAGAAAATATTTTATTCAATGGAAAAAATATGTAGAAAAGACCTTAACAGACACTTCAGCAAAGAAGATATATGGATGGCAAATGAGCACATGAAAAGATGCTCCACATGTGATCAGGGAAATGACATTAAAACAATGAGATACCACTGTACACATACTAGAACGGCCAAAATACAGAATACTGACAATGCTAAATGCTGGCAAGGATATGGAACAACAGCAACTCTCATTCATTGCTGGTAGGAATGCGAAATGGCAAAGCCACTTTGGAACACAGTTCGGTGGTTTGTTACAAAGCTAAACATACTCTTACCATATAATCCAGCAATTGCACTCCTTGGTATTTACCCAAATGAGTTGAAAACTAAAATGTCTACACAAAAATCTTTACAAGATGTTTGTAGCATCTTTTTTCATAACTGCCAAAACTTAGAAGCAATACAGGTACCCTTCAATAAGTAAATAGATAAATTGTGGTACATTTAGACAATGAAGTATTATTCAGCACACACACACAAAAAGGGTTATCAAGCCATAAATCGACATGAAGGAATCTTAAATGCATATTACTAAGTACATCTTAGTAATATGATGCTTAGTAATATGAAGACAATCAGAAAGGCTACAAGCTGTGTGATTCCAACTATATGACATTCTGGAAAAGGCAGAACTATGGAGACAGTAAAAACATCAGTGATTGCCAGAGGTTGGATGTAGAAGAATGAAGAGGCGGAGCACGAAGGATTTTTAAGGCAGTAAAACTACTTTGTATGATATTATAATGGTGGATATATGTCATTATACATTTGTCCGAATCTATAAAATGTATAACACCAATAGTCAACACTGAGGTAAACTACAGACTTTGGATAAAAATGATGTGCCATGGAGGTTCATTAACTGTCACAAATGTATCATTCTGGTGGGGGATGTTGATAATGGGGGAAGCTGTGTATGTGTGAAGATAGGAGTATATGGGAAATCTCTGTACCTATCTCTCGGTTTTGCTGTGAACTTAAAACTGCTCTTAAAAAAAAAAGATGAGCTACCAAGCCATGAAAAGACA
>NW_011888795.1:281633-299399 GCF_000151845.1 Pteropus vampyrus
ATTTTAAATATCAGTTCCCACTTAGGAAACAATTCTGTTTTATTTGTATAGGGAGTTTGTTTTACACATACAAATAATAATATTCTAAAAGAATATTCATTTATCCTATGGAAAAGTAGGAGAGAAGGCTGAATAAATACTGAAATATAATATGCCATTTCAGAGGGAAAAAATTATATCAGTTAATTGACTAAAAGTAAGTACAATGTTTTTATTAACTAAAATATACCAAGTCAAATCTACCCAAACACAGATACACTGCTTTCTTCTAAGCCAATGTACATTTAAATAGCCATTTGATCTCCAAAGAGAAAATAGCATATAAAATTTAAAAGCATGTATTGTAATTTGTGTTTCACACACTAGGAACAGGAAAAGTGTCAAGTTCGTGTTCAAAAATAAATTATTTCAACACTTTAAATACTATTTGATTAATAGTCATAGAGTATTCACATGCATATACTTTAAACTAAGTGTGTTTCAAAAGATACTATAGCTTCTCGGAAATGGCTGACTCCAAGGCTGAAGCAAGATATGTACAAGATAAACCTGGAACATCCTGTCATGCCAAAAGTAAGAAAGTGCTAAAAAAAAAAAAAAAAAAAGAAAGAAAAAAGAAAGAAAGAAAAGAAAAGAAAAAATGGGGCATGTCATAAGGACAAAGAACAAGCTTGCGAGGGTTCCCACTAGATAAATCTGAGACGACCTGAGCATCAAAATTATTAAGAATAGTAATAAATTATCAATCACTGAAAGAAAAGAGATGGATAGATAGATGAGGAAGGAGGGCTCTTAATTACGGTAAAATGCCAAGTGTTAATTGGAAAATGTAGAGAACTGCTGTTGTTATAAAACTCATTTTCAACTGTCATTTTCAACACAGTAAAAACTGGTTCAGGCAACCATCATAATGGATGCTAAATTCTAGGTGGAAATTTTGCTAAAAAGCAGGATACGTGCATGGTGTTAAAGTGTCTCCCCACACATTGCTTATAATATGCAAGGCAAAAATAGTAACTACTACAGAGTAATCAGATAACACCTTAATTGGGTGATCAAAATTAACATCACCAATGAAGAGCAGAAGACATCATGTACTTCTTGATGTACAGAAACCTACAGAATACATAACCTGAACATAATCACAAGCAAACAAGACAAACTCAAAATTAGAAACATTGTATAAAAAATAAGAGCAGTAGGGAACTGTATTCTTCAAAAACATCAATGTCATAAAAGACAAAGGAAGGCTGTGGAAATGTGCCCAGATTAAAGAATAAACAGACATGACAACTAAATGCTGTACCTATTCCTAGATGGGTGGGTGTACTGGGAAAATAATAAGAAAAGGAAAAATTTAGTAGGAAAAACTTGACTCTACATAGATGAAATAGCTTAAACTAGAAGAAATATTTATAGATGCTTTTACAGATCTGTGATTACAAGGTTCTAAAGTGAATTCAAGCAGATTCAACATAAAGCACTACTTCATAGTAGTAAGCAAAACTATTAGCAAATAAATATTCTAATTCAATCAAAACCACCAACTGAAAAATTACTTTCCCTCCAATTCCATAAAATCTTAGTCAATAGTCTGATCTATATCCCATTATAAATGTTCCTTTCTCAAACCTAGACTACAAAGTTACACACACACACACACACATGCAAAGTTAACAACATACTAAAACATAACATGACTGGGACCAATAATAAATTTTAAAAAATCTAAGAAATTTTGAAATTTTACCATTTTAGCTAGAAGCTCACAAACTTTGATTACTATTTAAATATACTTCCAAAATATGTAAATTCCATCATTATAAATATTCTTCTTCAAAGTAAAAACTGTTTTAAAAAAATACCACTGACCCTACAGATCAACACCTATGTTAAATGTGCCTGTTACCAATGTTCCTCATTACATTAAAATATTCAACTTACGATAAAGAACATCCTAATGGTTGATGGTGAGGAGAGACACTGGGTTCAGATTAGCTGAGATCAATTTCTGGCTCCACAATTGAATATTAGAGGGTCCCTGGGCAAGAGACATCATCTTTCAGTGCCTCAGTTTTCTAACCTATAAAATGGTATAATCACCTCATAGGTGAATAAAAACTTCAGAGGATTATAACTAAATGAGATACTTGTATTAGCACATAGAAAGTGCTCAACGTTAGCCATTATTATTTTTTTACACACACTTAAAGAGTCATACTTTGACATCCATTAAGATGACTACTATCAAGAAAACTAAAATAACAAGCATTGGCAAGAGTTTAAAGAAACTGGAACCCTTCTTCACAGTTGGTGGAATTGTAAAATTGTGCAACTGCTATGGAAAACAGTATGGTGGTTCCTCAAAAATTAAAAATATAACTACCATATGATTCCACAATCCCACTTCCAGGTATATACCCAAAAGAATTGAAAGCGGGGTCTCAAAGAGTGATGCACACCCACATTCACAGCAGCAATAGTCACGATAGCTAAGAGATGGAAACAACCAAAATGTCCATCGATGGATAACAGATAAACAAAAATGTGGTTTATACATTCAACAAAATTATTCAGTCTTAAAAAGGAAGGCAATCCTGTCACAAATTACTACGTGGATGACCCCTGAGGACATTATGTTAAGTAAAATAAAGTCAGACAAGAACAAACACTATATGATTCCCCTTATACGAGGTATTTATAGTAGTCAAAATCAGAAAGTAGAATGGTGATTTTACCAGGGGCTGGGAGGAGGAGGAGGAGGAAGGGGAGGATGAGAATTGTTGTTTAATAGGCACAGTGTTTTAGTTTTGCAAGATCAAAAAGTTCTGAACCGTTTCACAATAATGTGAATAAGCTTAACACTATTAAACCATACATTTAAAAATGGTTAAGTTGGTAAATTTTATGGTTTAACAATTTAAAAAAAAGAGTCATACTTTGAAACTAAGTATAACAAACTTAAAAGTCCTGTTTACAAGGGCTAGTGAAACTATTAACAGAATAGCAACAAGTAACTCGGAGCTAAAAAAATCTCGGAAATGGACACTTATTACATAATCCATCTTCATTTTAAAATATCTGCAGAACTAAAATACTGCATTAAAATAAGCTTGCTAAATATTGTAAACAAAATATACAAATTACAAGACTCAACTTGAATTCAAGTCTCTAAAGCCAGCCTGATATTGAGCCTATGTTTTTCTCCTGTGCACGAGAAAAGCAGATGAGTTCTCTGATCCCATAACTAACCCCAAGGGTCTAGACTGGCATGAAATCTCTGAGAACTACCAAGGTTCTCTGGAATCCCAGACAAACCTAAGAATCAGAAATTACCTCAAACTACTGTGGACTTTAACACCTGGACTCTGACTATAATCAAACCATACTCTCTACTTTACTCACAAAATTTTTAAATAAAATATAAAAATAAGAATACAAAATCAAATATATTAAGTTTTCGATTCATTATCACCGAAATCAGGGATTAAAATTAGGGAGACTTTGTCTCACATTTACACAAAAACAGTCACATGTTTTGGGAATAAACTTTAAACAAATGTTTAGCTCATGGATTCTTTTTTTAAATATAACTTTAAATACTAAGCTCTAAAGAAAGAATCTATCAGTTGAAACTCAAAATAAAAACTTTTCTGCTTTCAATAATGTTTAAATCTTTAAGCCATTCTTCAAGGATATTACTAAGCATAAGAGCTAGAACAATGATTGCCATGTTTCACTAAACTGAGGATACTGGTATTCAAGATATAACTTAGAAGATGCACTATTGTTTCATGTGCCACTAAGAATGTAAAATTGCTGCCAACATACATCAGTTATACAATGCATCCTAAATTCAGAGATATTCAAATACTTAAAAATTGGTATCTTAGAACTGATGTACTACAATATATATATGCTTCCTCCTCCTCGAGGTACCTGAAACCTAATCTCTATATCAACTACAGAGAGAGGGGGGCGGAAAAAATCAACATTTCTTTAACACCAAAACTCCAAGTCCCCCACGAATTTCTTTAAGTACATGAAATAGTCAATACAAACTGTCAGTTCAAAGAATCAGTAATTGATACAGACTGCAAGTCTAAAGAAGTAACTGTATAATTCACTATAGCCTAAATAAATGATTTCCAAACTCAGGAAGTGACGAACCTAAGCACCAAATAATTTCTGAAAAACTCAAGTGGTCAAAACCCATGTCTCCTTTAAGCCAACGGTCCACAGGTACCAGCTCACAGGACATAGTGCCACCTACTAAAAGGAAAACAGTTGATCCAGGATTTTTCAGTACATACTATGAAAACCATGAATTCTGGTTTAGTTTAGGGTGATTTACAGGCGTAAAGGACATAACTACACTGTTTCGAAAACAATGGTGCAGGTGCAGAAGAAAGAGAAAATCTACCTAAAAATTTTCAAAGACTTAAAAAAGTAATAAAGGCTAATAAATTAACCCAATTTCAGCTAACACAAAAGAATGCATTTATTAATTTAGCAGTGTCAACAACTCAATTACAGGATGTAAATTCCCAAAATCTATTACTTTCCTTACACCAAAATCTGATACTACATCCTATAAGACATTAAAATATAAGTAAATTTAATATCAAAGTAAATTCACAACCAATGAAATTACATAGGACAACGAAGATTCACAAATATAAAAATAATTAGAAAAAACTAACTCCATCAGAATTCAATTATGTACTAGAATACATTCAAAACAAGTAAGGCAGAATATGTAAAAAAACAAAAAAAACAAAAAAAACCAAAAAAAACCATTTCTTCCAAACATAGCAAATCTACCTCCAATTTAAGAAGCATAGATTGTTTGGTTATTTCACCAACCATTTAATTTTAAATTGCAGACTACACACAAAGGAGGACTGCATCTATCTACCCATCTATGTCTACATCTAGGACATAAAAGTCATACTACTTTTCTCTAAACAGTGATCCTACTATATGAAACATTTCTAGGTTTAATGTTATTTAGAAAACCAAATAACTAAAAATAATTTTCCCTTCATTTTTTGCTTTTTTTCCCTCAGAAGAATCCAATTTGATCATCCATTTGGACCTAAAGCATTAGAGCTTAGAAATTCAAATGTCAAAAATGTCCATCGGTCTATACAAAAAAGGCAAAATGCTGATAATTTTTGAAGATGGGTGTCAGGTATATAACACTGCATTATACTGTACTCTATTCTTGCATTTTTTAAAAGTTTATAATAAGGCAAAATTTTATTCAGGTGTATTGAGTAGTCTTTAAAATCTTCAATTCTAAAACGAATTTAGTAGAAAGTATCAATTTACCAATAACTTATTCAACAAGGTACACTAAGTATAAGGGAATCCTCAAATCACATCAAAAGTTACTCTATCAACATAAATGTAAGGCTCTATCTACTTGGAAGTTACTGAGGAAATTTTTATAATGCAAAGTATACATCTTATTTTAATATGTTATCTAATCAATGACTAATTTAAAAAATTTCATTCTCAGAATTGTAAGGGCCAAATTTTCTAGTTCAGTAGTTTGCACACTTTAAGGCACACTGAAGGAGAGGGCCAGAGATAGATCATGTTCTTTTATACATTAGGGATTGTTTACAAGAGATTTTGTTTTAAAAAAGAATCTAGCTACTTCAAAAAAAAAGGGGGGGGGCTTAAAAACCACTGTTCCATAGCACCCACATTCTACAGCTAATATAATAGGACACAACCATTTGCCCAGTTCTCCTTTGAAACAATGCACCACCTCAAATTTCAGTTACAGTTAAGAATAAAATTGTTTCAATTTTGTCTATAAAATAAGATTAGATAAAATCATCTCTAAGACCATTTTCTAGGTCTAAAATTTGGACTCCAAATGTAAACAAAGATCTATATTAAGGTAATAAATGTTCTTAAACATAGCAGAACTCTTCAAACATTTTCAGGGACTTCTGAGAAATATAAGTCAAATATAGAAACAAAGTAACAGTTACTAAGTTGTTACCTTTTGGGTCCTGAAACATTTTTACAACTACTCCCTTTTTTACTAGTTAATGCTAAGATATGAAACACTGTTTTCAAAGACCACTGAAAGATACCGCAAGTTTTGGTTCTTAGATATTTTTTGAAAGAGTATTCAAAATATAAACTCAGTGGATATTCAAGTTACCGAATATTTCATAGAGAACCAAGTACACCACTCTCTTAAATTTAAAATAAATGAATTCAAAGGAGATTAAGCCTAAATTACACATAATGATCACAAATAAAGTTTTAATTCCCACCTATTAAAGCCTGAAAGAGGTTGCTCTGAAATATGTTAATAACCCGTTCTATGGAACTTCTGAGCTGTTTGTCTTCAGTTTGGCTTAGTTTTGAGCGATATTCTTCCAAAAGGTGCAATGCTCTCTGGGTATCTGAGAAGAAAAACAGTCTGATTGAAATTTTATATTTACAAGAAAGTATTACACACTAGCTATGCAGCAAATAATTCTGTAAGACATGTAAACAGTTCTCAAAATCCTCCTGGTCAATGGATGCTACTATGTACTTGTACACACATATTCCCTAGAATGATCCAAAAAATTTAAACGTTTCACAGTAGAAAAAGAAGGAAAGTGAGTAGTTTTAATAAATCTGTACTGGTAGTCTACCACAATAAAAGATCACTTGATCAAAGTATTAGTAA
Organism: Pteropus vampyrus; assembly: GCF_000151845.1. Classification (NCBI taxonomy): domain Eukaryota; kingdom Metazoa; phylum Chordata; class Mammalia; order Chiroptera; family Pteropodidae; genus Pteropus; species Pteropus vampyrus. The sequence goes on from NW_011888795.1 coordinate 288,337, forward strand.
CACAGTTTTAGCTGATTTGATATGCAAAAGCAGATTATCTACAATTTATGCCAGGGATTATGATGTCATCATAATCCAAATCTTAAGTGTTTCAAAATAGTAGCTCTTAGCTAGTATCCCACATTTGCTCACAAAACAGTGTTTAATAAGAATGATAAAGTGAAATATTAAAACAGCAATTCAGAGTTTTCAAAGACATTTCAGAGAGAAAAATTAACTGCCTCACTAGAGAGAGACATCAAGGAAGAAAGTTTGACATATAGGTGTTTCCATCTTCTGAATGATGTGAGGTTTAGATTCCCTAAGTAGTAAGGCTAAGACGGTGCTCTCACCAGTTACACATTTTTAAAACTCAGCAATGAGTAAACAGACACACAGAACGGCAAGTGACATCCACAGGAGCATTCCGAAATAAATTCTCACCTTGCTTCCGGACCGGCATTTTTCTCCAGAATCAGGAAGAGGGCACACACCTTTAAAAACATAAAACAGAAAGGAAAAAGAACGAAAGAACAGAAATCGTGGTTAAACTTGCATTTTCCCCCAAATCTCAAATCGAAAAACTCTCAGCCCAATTTGAAAAGCCCACCTGGTAAAGTTTTCCCAAGTGAGAGGAAGAATCCTCAAACCCAGCAGTGTCAAACTAGAAAGCTTTTACCTAGAGGTGGGCACCTCTGCAAATTAAGAGCATAACGAAGCTGGATTCCAAATTCTCCTCGAAAACTGCCCCCTCTCCAAAAAGCACTAAATGCCTAGACGCGAGGCCACCCCTTCCCTGGCATAAGCATGCATACCCCCAACCTATTACTTGGGGTCAAGAGGCGCTCCGACCCTTATCTCTTAAGCCATCAGCGGCTGTAAAGCGCTCCGAGAAGGACCAGCTAAGCAAATCACCCCGCCCCGCCCGCGCCCCTTCCTCTCGCTTGCCTTTCTCCTCACTTGCTTCCTCCGGGCTACTCCAGCGGGGGCCGGACAGGGCAGCGGCCGCTCTCCGCGACGCCCTCACGCCCCACATGCACACCTCCGCGGGCCCCCACACCTGCGGCGCCACCACAAAGTTCCAGCGAGCGCCGTATGCTCGGAGCTGGGGTGCGTCGGGGACCAACTCCGGGCGGTTCCCCCGCCCTGCTTCGCTCCACGTCCCCCCGCCCCGCCCGGGGCTCGAGGAGCCGAGCTGAGGGGGTGAAGGAACGGGGGAGGAGCTCCCCTCGGCGGCCGCACCCCCGATGCCTCTTCCTTCTCCACTGACGCCGCCGCCTCCTCGTTCGCCTTGGCCCGCTAGCCCGCTCGCCCTCTCCCCTCCTAGCCGCCCCACCCCCGGAACCTCGCCTCTTTCCGCGCCCCCAACCGCTCTCCCCCCAAACTTTCCGCCAAGATGGCGGCCCTGGAGCTGGACTGCTGCGGCCCCACGTGACCGCTTTCCCGGAGCTCTCAGCCAATGGGAAGTGAGGAGGCGTCTCGCGCCGAGCCCCGGGCTCTCAGCGCTGCTACCTTGGGGTTGGAGGGGGGAGGAGGACTAAGAGGGGGCTGGGGAACGGCAAAGGGGACCCGGGGAGTATCCCGAGTGAACCTCGCCGCTCAAAGGGGAGGCCACCGAAGGGGCTCTAGGGACAAAGGAGTTGACGGACTCTACAGGTGGTCCGGGGTGGCCCTGGATGAGCCCGCCTTTACCTCGCCCTAGCCCGCCGGTGTGTCCCGCGGTTCTGAGCGAGTAGCGCGCCAGGCCCGGAAGGGTTGGAGTGTCTGAAGAAAGACGTGACTTCAGCTACACCAGATCCAAAACACAGATTCCAAGACACCTTTTAACCTCACTAAATACGAGCTGTTTTCGACCCCACGTCAGGAAAAAGTACCCGACGCTCCTGGGAATTGGTCCCCAACCCAGAAAAGCGGTCTTGGGGAGGAGTTGACTGCACCACCCACGTTAAGGGGCGGGAGGGGGCGGTGCTTGGGAAGGGGGAAAGGGAGAGAGTTTGGGTGGGAGAATGCCATCTCTGCACTGTCTTCCACTTTGTACCGATTTCTTAAAAGTTGTTATTCGCCCCTCAGTAAAAGTTTTGGGGATGTTGAATTAAAGGGCATGTAAAATAGGGAGATTGGTTACTTGAAAAGAGTTTGAGGGTCTTACTAAAAGATTTTTAAGTCTAAGCGATTAATACCAAGCATGAATACACTTAAGGGTGGGAAGAGAAAATTCGTTCTTTCTTTCACTCTTTCGTTCTTTTATCCCCTCTTGCCTGTGTCACCTGCCCAGTCATCAAACTCATGTGTTACTGAAACTCAGGCGGCCCCTTTAAGAACTCACCTGTAGCCACCTCCACCGAAGACAAGCCGCCCTTAGCTCCCACAGCTGGTTTAAGTTTCGACTGCACCTCGGAGCAGAACTGCGGGCTAGGCAGGACCCGGCTCAGGGGCTGCGCTACCCAGGTTGTTGAAATAATCTCGCGGAAAGCTAAGTCACTTGCCTAGGTCTTTGAGCCTCTTCTGGATAACAGGGACCTCCCTGCTCTGAGGCCCAGAGAGAAGAATCTGCCCAAGGTCAACCAGAGTTAGTGACAAAACTGGAAACACAGAGATCGTGTCTTTCAAAACCGAAAGACTCTTCGCAGTAAACCTGTCAGCCTTTCACTGAGGCCATATCCTTGGGATAAAAAGGGAAGTCCAGGGAACCTAGTACTGTAACCGTAACAGTTATTCAGAGTATGCTGACCACTGGTCTCACTTTGGGATTGCACCTTGAAACTAACTTATGAGAATCCACTAGACCCACTCTCTCAGTTTAAGATAAAGAAACAGGTCTAGAGAGGGGAAGCAACTTGCACAGGGACATGTAGGCTAATCAGTGACAACAGCCTAGAATTAGGCCTCCTATTTCCATTCCCGGGCTCTTTCCACTGTGACTTTTGGGCAACTGGATAGTGATATGTTGTTGGTATATTGGCAGCAGATCTCTATGGTCTCCTGGATTAAGCATCTTGGGAGCTTGAGTAACGGTTGAAGCAACATTTAATAGAAGAGATGGGATAAAAAAAAAAGCAAAGGGAAGCTCCTTTAAAGAAAGGAGCTTAAATAGAGGAATTTTTTAAATAGTGAAATCGAGGGGTTTTTTTTTTTAATAGTGAAAATGGCTGATGGCATGCTTATTACTATTATTATTTTTTTAATCAAGATTTCAATGATGAACTGTGATTCTATTCTAAGAATGGAATCTTCAGAATTCAGGAAGAGGAAGGGATTTTGCCTTACCCCTTAATATCATTCATTGTTCATAAATGTTCACTTGCTAGGCAATAGGGATAGAAATAAATAAGATCCAAGCCATGCTCTGAAGGACCCATAGCCTAGAAAATGGATAAAGGCAGTGCATCTTTCCCCAGGAGCCACTGAAAAGCCAAAAGCAAAATTTGTGTGAGTTCTCAATATCATCATAGTCCTCCCCTAAAAAACAAAGAGTGGTAGGTCGGTGGGGAGAAGAGGAGACAAGAGGACGTGATGCCCTCCCTTTTTGTCATCCTCTAGCCCTATGGGGCTGTCAGCAGTGTCTAAAAGCAGAAATGAAGCTAGCACTTGTTCCATCCTTAGGGGCCAAGACAAGTCCAGGCTTAGTATGAGGGCCCTTTACTTCTTATTCCTCCTTTCTATTCATCTATATTAGTTATTCATAGCTATATAACAAATTCCTCAAAGCTTAGTAGCTTAGGAACTTAAACAGCAATAAACATTATCTCACAGTTTCTGTGGGTCAGGAATTCAGGGGACCTTAGCTAGATGGTTCTGCTCAGGGTCTCAAAAGATTGCAGTCAAGAAGTCTATCAGGGCTGCAGTTATCTGAAGACTTAACTGGAATTAAGGGAGGATCTTCCAACATGGCTCACTCACATGGCTAGTAGGTTGATGCTGGCTGTTGGCAGAAAGATCTTTCTGTAGGACTGCTTGAGTGTCTTCATGACGTGGTGGTTGACATCCTCCAGAACAGTAATCTAAGAGAGAAGGCAGCAGTCACATCTTTCATGGTTTAATCTCAGAAGTAACACTCCATCATTTCCACAATATATTACTGGTTACTTAGGTCAGCCTGAAGAATATGAATACCAGGAGATAAGAATCATTAGGGGCCATTTGGAGGTTCTATACCACATCATCAAAACATATAAAGCAATGACATCTGGATTTTTCCAAACAACTTATTTCCTTGAAGCCTTCCTTACTTTATGCAGATGGTAGCTGCCACTGAGTAAGATCCATTATAGGATCTGATTACTTTTCCAACATCCTAATTAAAAACAATTTTTTTCAGCCCCAATTTAACTTTATTTTCTCTCAGTTCTAAACCTTTCCTTTTTAACCACCCTAACTATAGCTCCACATCTCTGTCTTTATCCTCTCCCCATCTATTATCCCCGTCCATTGCCCCAGCCTATCTTCTGTAAAGGTGCCGAGGTCCTGCCAGACTCTACCATGTCATTTGTTATCACTCTAGCATAGTGGCAGTGAGTTGCCTGTGCCAAGGCAATCACTAAAAGGAAAAGACTCGATGCTGTCAAAAATGCTTATGCCAGCCAGCTTAGGCTGCATGAAGAGGAATAATGTCAAGAATGACGGAAGTGATTATGCTGGTCAGATCTCCACAAACTGCTCAAGGGGCATTACCTGGCAGCATACTTTAAGAGAGATCTAGACAAACAACCATCTGGAAAGAAGGAAGTAACTGTAACCAGAACAATAAGGAATATGGAACCTTACTCTAAGGGGAAAAATTGCAGAATCTAAGATCATTTCTTTGAAAAAGGAGATGGCTCCAGGGAGCTTGATTTCATTCTTCAACAGCCTTATTCTGGTATTTGGGGAGCAGGACTAAAACTAATGGATGAAAATTACAGAGAAACAGGAAGTTTTTCTTTAATATGATTTGTCAGAATTGTTCGAAATTCCAAAGAGCTTCTCCAAGGTGGTGGGAGTTTCCCATCAAGCAGAGGCTGAAAGAATCCAGCAAGGCTTCCTTGTCAGAGGGAGTAGAGATACCCAGGACAAAAGATTGGACTAAGTGACCTCTGAAACCAAAGTTCTAAGCACTTGAAACTTCAGTCCCTTCTTTAGTATTGGTACTATGTTAACAACATCAAGAATCCATCCTACCCAGTTTAAGTGGTACTGGGACTGACTTTCTTCTACAGAGATAATTCTTATCAGAACAAAAGGTACACATTGAAATCAATTCTTTTAAAAATGTGGATAGTTGTCTATTTCCATGATAATTGACACCTAACTCATTCTCTTTAATGGATGATCCAGCCTTATATTTTTATATTATGGTGTAATGGGTTCCTAAGTAGATGGAGGACTAATAACTGCCTCCCATTTAAACTGATATACTCTTATACTGGAATATCCCTTGATATAGTATTCAAGAGCATATGAGATAAATTTGTTGGTTATGATTTCCAACTTGGCAGGAGAGGACACCGAGGAAGAACAACATAACCCAGTCTAGGACACCACAGGTAAGCTGGTAATGGAGCATGGACTGAACATTAATTCGTTCATTGTTTTTCCATTAGACTACATTGTCTTTTCTCTGCTTGACTCCTTTCTAAATTTAAAAAAGCAAACAAAAAACAAAACAAAACTCCGTGTGTGTGTGTGTGTGTGTGTGTGTGTGTGTGTGTGTGAGAGAGAGAGAGAGAGAGAGAGAGAGATGGAGACAGAGTCAGATACTAAGAGAAAAGAGAGATTCTGAAAAATTCTGATAAAGTAGTGCACAATAGCCTAGTCTGTTACCTATTTATTATATATTTGAATGCATTTAACAGTGGAGATAATTTGATGGAAACAGGAATGTCACCTCTGACCATAAAGTGGTAAATTTCCACACCCTAATTATACATGTATGTTATGACTAAATGAATTTTTTTTTTTTGAAGCAAAGGTGTTTAGTTTCCTTAAAACTCTGTAGCTTCCTTCTCTGCTTCCCTTACCTTGATAAATACCTTTGAGTATGAATGAGCCATTTCACAGATATATGGAATATCTCACCTGGCCCTCAGGCACCATCTAGTGCCATCATCTCATTAGACAGACATGTGAAGTAAGCTCCAGAAGAGCTCCCAGATAGTATCAGAGCACAGTTAATCAAAGGACTTTTTCCTGATAACAGAATGCCTCTTGGTGGGGAGAGGGAGTAGGATTCATAATCTTTTCTAAAGATATATTTCTAAGTTTAACCCAATTTGCCTTTCTTCTTTTAAAGAACCTGGGATATTGACAGAATCTTAGGATCTCATATTGAAATCCTTAGGATTATACTCAAATCTCCTTACCTGAGACAGCCTCCCCACCCCACTCCCTGCCAAGAGGATTACCAGTGTCTATTCAAAGAAGGCTCTGGATAGGTCCCCTTGGTCAAATTATCCTTTCATAGGTGAAGAATATAAACTTAGAAGCTTAATTGGAATTTGAAGAAAGGCTATTAGAATTTTAGGAAGTCATTTGTATTCCATTTCTGAGATGTGGCTCGGCTAATGAATTCTGATAAGCAAAAAAAGGCAAAAGAGTCTTCATAATTGAATGTGGATTAAGTCCAGTGACCAATCTCCTTTAGCACAAAAAACTGCCACAGTCTTCCAAAAGCTTTCTGTGCCAATCTTTTATTTTGGGGAAATGACACTCTCTAGAGCTATAATTTTCCTGTTCTTCATGTTGTATAATCCGAATTCCTTTATTATTCTCTTTTATTTTAAGCTCACAAGAAGAACGATAAAGGCAAATAATTATTTAAATCTTACTTTCTATTTAAATTTTTTTAAATTAGATTAGTATCCTCCAAAAGATAATTTTACCAACTGAAATTAACTATTTGTGATGTAAACATCCTCTACCTTTTACAAATAAAGTGGGCTACAGTTGAGGACATTTCCAAATATACTATTTAAAAACCTTGCAAAAATTTCCAAGTCAAATACTATTTGAAATCGCAAATAACCATATGAATAAATAAAGCCGAGCCCAAAGCAGGTAGAGGACAACAAAATAATACTATGAAAACAATGATAAAAGGGTGGGAATTATCAATTGCTAAGGAAGATGAATAAAGTTAGGTAAGAATAAGGAAGGAGCAAATATTTAATTGGGAGAATAGAAAATACAAAAAAAAAAGGTACCAAAAAACCCCCAAGTAGGGTAAAAAATGTGTGTGTGTGTGTGTGTGTGTGTGTGTGTGTGTGTGTGTGTGTATGTGTGTGATGTTAAATGTTAATTCTGCATGGTGAATACAAGATTGTCTGTTCTATTTAACCTCTGTGCTTTTGTGAAGATTTGATATATTTCTTCATTAAAAATTTAAACCTAAAAAGCAAAAGCAGGTACACTTGTCTTGAAGAACTCTAAAAGAGCTAAAGAAATAAAGGTTCCAGATACCACTAAAGATGAGGTACAGCTAGATATGGTGGGTGGGAGCAGAAAACAAGAGAACTTAAATACCAATACAAGTGTAAGGAGCAATTAGATGCTAGGTTTCCATGCACTCAGATAGGCGACTACCTTTGTCTACTCTTCCAAAAGACAGGAGTTTTATTACTGGAAAAAAGAGAGGCTTTAGATTTTGGGACATGGAACACAGAGGAAGATGGTGGCGAGTTACAGTACTCAAACAGAAGAATGAGGGAAAATATGCACGTTCAACACAGAAATTCTCCCTCACCAGCCTCCTTCATCTTCCTAGATCCAGGAGTTATAACTGGGCAGATATCCTCTAGGCAGAAAAATTGAACTGCCTGAGAAAAAAGACCAGTAGAAACACAGTTAGAAGGTTCACAGTAACAGGCTAAGCCATCAAGAAAATGCAAATCAAAACCACAATGAGATACAACTTTACACCCACTAGGATGGCTATAATCAAAAAGACATATCTGTTAAGACATATTTATTATTATAACAAGTGCTACCTAGGATGTAGAACAATGAGAACCCTCATATATTGCTGATGGGAATGTAAAATGGCAGAGCCACTTTGGAAAACAGTCTGGCAGTTTATCAAATGGTTAAGCATACAGCTATTATATAACACAACAATTCTATTCCTATGTATACACCCAAGAGGATTAAAAACATATGTCCGCACAAAAACTTGTACACAAATGTTCATAGCAGCAGTATCCATAATAGCCCAAAGTGAAAATAACCTAAAAGTCCACGAATTGATGAATAGATTAATAAAATGTGAAATATCAATACAACAAATTATTATTCAGCAATAAAAAGAAATGAGATACCGATATATGCTACCACACAATCTTTGAAAAACTTGTATTAAGTGAAAGAAGCCTATTACAAAGGACAACATATTATGTTTCCATTTACATGAAATGTTCAGAATAGGCAAATCTACAGAGACATAAAGTAGATTAGTGGTTGCCTAGAACTGAGGTGCATGGAGAGGTGAGGTGTTGGTGTTTTTGGAAGACTAAGGGGTGAGGTGGTGGTGTTGTTTTTTTTCAGGTTAACAAAAATGTTCTAAATTGATTGTGGTGATGGAGGCACAACTCTGTGAATATACTAAAAGGCACTGAATTATATGCTTTAGATGGGTGAATTGTATGATGTGTGAATTATATATCAATAAAGCTGTTTTTTAAATAGTCAGGTTAGTGATGTTATTACTCTTCAAGAATGTTGACTGGTCAACAAGTCCCATGCACACAGAACTTCCAATCAGCTCAGCTTTCAACAGGAAGAGGCAACCAAGGATCACCAGACATTTGGGGAATGCCTCCATTATGAAAGACCAAAAATGGACAGACAGGAAGGAAAAAAACCTCAAAGAAAACAGGAATTCAGAGTCAATGCAAGAAATATTTTAAAAACCAAGAAATTATAATAAATATACTCAGAGAAGATATTGAATCCAAGACTATAAACAAAAAGGAAGAAAACAGTTCTTCAAAAGGAAGGGAAAGAAAAAGCAAACAATGAGAAAGAAAATATAGGAAAATGAGAGATTTGGTAAATAAGGGAAATCAAATAATAGATATTCCAGAAGAGAGATGAAGAGGAAATTAACAAGTAAATAATATAAGAAATTAACAAAAGGAGAGGAAGTTAACAAGTGAATAATACAAGAAATTTATCAGAACCAAAAGAGACTATGAATTAAAAAAAAAAAAAAAGCTGACTGAGCATCAGCAATAATGAATGTAAAAGATCCATAAAAAAAAATACATCATTGTGATATTTTAGAACACTAAAAAAGCAATGTAGATCCTAAATGCTTCTGAGGCGGATGGGATGGGATAGCCTACAAAGAATTGAAAATCAGAAAGTCAACAGAATTCTCAATAACATTGGAAGGTAGAAGACGGTTGAACAATGCATTTAAAATTCTAAGGAAAAATTACTTCCCCTCAGGATTATGTCTAACTAGATTATCAATATGGGTAAAATTTTTAAAAAAAATTTTTTTTCAATGTCTCAAAAAATTTATCTTCTAAAAGGAGGCTTCTAGGTGGATGTGCTTTGGAAAAACAAGGCTGTAAGCCAAAAAAGGAGATGTGAAATCCAAGAAACAGAATTCAACATGGAATAGGTGAAGGAAATTCCCAGGATTCTGGTTTAAGACAACTTCAGGATTAGGGCTGTGTAGCTGGACTTTGAGAGGAAGCTGTATAGATTGAAAGGTTGGAGGATTTCAGGACCAATGTAGCTAAGACAGATATGGAATTGATAAACTAGTTGATAGTTTTGATTACTTGGAAAAATGTACCAAGAACAGTTTTTCAGAGCTGCTGATGGGGGTGGGAAAACTTAAGGATATGTTGAAAGAAAACTAAACAAATGAAAAAAATCTAATTATTAACTCCAGGAAAATAAATTGTGTAAGAAAGAAAAGATAACCACTATAGACTACTTGGCTGAAAAGTGTAGTATTTTTGTAGTCCCCATAATGAAAACATAATATAGTGATGGAAATTGATTGAACCCAGAAAAGAGAGAGATAATTGTAATAGGAGAATGAGAATCAGCAACTAAAAGTTTTAGCTATCATAGTAGAAAATCAATTGATTATATCAACTGCTGAACAGGAGTATCAGTCTTCTATATCAGCTGTTCCCAACCTTTTTGGCACCAGGGACCACCAGTGCTTCAAGGAGAATCTAATGCCTGATGATCTGAGTGGAGCTGAGGCGGTGATGTTAGCGCTGGCTACAAATTCAGATGAAGCTTCTTGCTTGCTGCCACTCACCTCCTGCTGCGTGGCCCAGTTCCTAACAGACCACGGACCAGTAGTAGTCCACGTCCCAGAGGCTGGGGACCCCTGCTCGATATTATTTAGTAATATAGAAGTAAATTCCAGAAGAAACAGCTAAAAGAATTGAAGATTTCTCTCCAGAGCGGGAGCAGTGGGGAGGGGAGGAGAAGTCAAAGAACTACATTTTATCATTACTGTAAGACTTTTAGCACTTTTGGACCTTTAAAAACTATTTGTATACAATACTTTGATTAAAGACAAAGATTATTTTTAAATTTGTATAAAGAGAATGTAGGTGATACTCATTTACTTTCATGCCATATTGAATCCTTAAGAAGAATTCCATTGCTAAATGTAGATGTAAAGAAAGAATCTTGATAACTCCAGTTGTTGCTGCCGTCTGTTGTTTTTGCTGCTGCTGCAGCCATCACTCCCGAAGAAGGAGACAGCTGGTGGAAGTGATCATCACATGACAAGAATGACGGGAGTGCAGAATCTCCTTTTCTAAGGGTCTCTGATGTTTTTTCTAGGAAAGTTTTAATGTGGTTCTGCTTGTAGACAATTTTAAAATTACTTCTCAGAACCTTTCCAATTTAATATGAATGTGAGTCTCTAAAATTCCTAAAAACAAATAGAAGATCCTCTGAGAGTGGGAATGTCGTTTCTCACCACCCCCATCATAAAAAACTCAAAAAAAAAAAAAAATCACTCTTTATTAGCATCCAGTATTATAATGTTAAAATTGCTTTTCTAATGGCATCATCTTAATATAATTAATTCCATTACCAGAACACAAACAGGGTCCATCATATTAGACCCACAT
>NW_011888795.1:300634-304573 GCF_000151845.1 Pteropus vampyrus
AAAAAAAAAAAAAAATCACTCTTTATTAGCATCCAGTATTAAACTATTAGTATGCCTTAGTTTATGTTTTTATCTTTCTTTAAGGGTGTATTTTAAAACAAATATACAATTTTTAAATTTAGCTAATATCTGTTTATGGATAAAAAATAAAACTGTAAATAGTTTAGAAACACGTTTATTTATAAGTAAAATTTGTTCTCCATTCTCAGCTTTGCCCCTCCTCTTTGACTCACACACTTTAAGAGTGGATTTTAATGGTTTGGTAAATCATTTTGCATGCCACTATATTTTGAGATTTTGAGGGGGATGGAAATGAGAAAGCAATTTAAGAAATTGACTGCTATATATATCGAGAAATGGAATATATAGACAAATATTGGCTAGACTGTAAATGACAATAGATCTCTGATCTACAATCTCTGCAGCAACCAGCTAAGGGATCCAGAACAGTCTCTGTAGCAATTGGTCTAGAATGATGAGGACTCGGTCAATGGCTGCCAGCTTTTTTTTTTTTTTTTTTTTTTGCCTTTGCTTCTAACTTGGGAATAACCAGAGAAAACCAGATATGCTTCCCAAATCAATCATATGTAATGTCCTGCTTTTAGTTATCCTGCCTCCAACTTTACCATGTCAACTAGAAAGCTTTCCTCCTCCCTTGCCGGCCTTTGAGTCCCGACCAAACACAAGTGATGATAGCTGACTCCCAAGCTATAGCAAGCTCTGAATAAATAGCCACTGTTCTCGTTCAGATGGTCATCATTCATTTCCACAATGGCAAGAAGAAGTTCCTTACAGGGGCAAAAATAATATCAGAATAACTGTTTCGTCTGCTATGTTAATAAAAGCTTCACTCATTATGTCCAGTTAATATGTATTATGCTAGAGTGATCCAGGAACAAAGGTAAATTTTATTTCTCTAGGACAAAACTTGTCTAAGAAGGAAACCACATAGCTGAAGCTTTGCGAGTTGGAAAGTCAATCTTGAGTCATTGTTTATGGTCTGTAGCAGGCAAACTATTTACTTCAAATATCTCAAAGTTCCTTGGTTAAACATGAATGAAGAGAAAGCCTCAGCAATTAATGTAATAGCAGAAAAAGAATTACTACTAATAATGTTTTTCCTGCTAGTTTTCTTATTTAAAAAAGAATCTCTTAGTACCCCTGAAGGTCTATAACATTATTGTTAGAGTTGTTTTTAAAAAAAATTATATAATTACTTGTCTAAGGATGATTGCCCCCTCCAATTATGTTCAATTTACTAATCTAGACCACAGAGTTTTTCATTAATTGGCAAACAAAGCGTCTGAAAAGTTTTTTGCTTCAGGGAATGATATTCTGGTAAGTTTTACTGAATATGACATTTTCATTAGCACTGCTAATGAACTACGCTTATTTCTTTAGGGAGCCACAATTCATTGAAAGAATTAAAAGTTAAAAAAAAAAAAAACACCAAAAGAATTACACTCTTTCATTTTGAACATGACTCGGATATTTGTAATAGAAAAATTACTGACTATTCCCTGAAGTCGTGGTGGTTTTAAAACACTGCATAATTCTAGATATTGCCATCAGGAAAGCATTGTACCATTGCCCATTAAAGGATAATGTCATTATAATAGCTTTACTCTGAGGCATAAACCAGTTAAATGAAGCACCAGAAAAAGAAAGGCAAAATTTGTTTGGCAAATCATTCTTATTCTACAGTTTGGTGACTCTACACTAAGCCAGAAAGGAATACAGCTAGCTAGTGGCTTAAGTTGAAGATTCTTTCAAGGAAATGCTGCAAGATTATACAGTTCTTATAAAAGGTCTCTAGACTTCATTACCTCTGTTCATGAAGCTGTCTTTTCACAGTTAGCTTTGCAAGTTAATTGTTAACAAATCAGGAGAGAATAAAAACTCAAACATAATGTAGCATTTAGGAAGATCTTGGACCAGTGCTTTTGATTCCCTTCTTTGCATTGTGATCTTACACTGTAAACTTGGGTGTGACTGGTGCTGTTCTGGCCAAAGTGCCAGGAAGTTCAGATTAGGTCAAAGTCAAGCTTAAGCCTCGCTGACTCTGAGGTCAGCCAATTTACATGTCTTTTTTTAAGATGGAATCACTTGAAGAACAAAGGCTACTGTGGGTCAGTAGAGCTATTTTCCAAAGCCAGCCCCGTTGGCTGGTCTGCAAAAATGTACTGTGTGTTGGATCTGAACTTTGTGCACAGAATCTCTTCAAGCGCCTTGTAAATTTGGTCATGGAGAGAAGATTGTGCAGGAGTGAGCAAGGGAGACTCTTATTCAGAGAACGTTCTTACCCCTGAAATCCTCCATACTCAAGGAAGAGACTGCTTTAAAATTCTTAACTTTAAAATTCTTCTATGGTCTTCTTCTAGAGAAGTGATTAGCTCAGGGGTTTGTATAATAGGCTAACAAAGATTTTAGCCAATCCAGAGCTAGCGCTGGCAGCAGGAGAACTGCATTAGTCCTTTTGTCCCAAGGAAAGGCTTTCTGTACAGGATTCCCTTGGAAATGGTGCCAATGGATAGAAGGAGGTTAGGTCTCTAGAGGCTCTAGAGATTGGTCAATGCTCAAAGCTCAGCTATCATGGAAAAGGTCACTTCTCTTCAAGTAGGAAATGTGAAAGTACTGGCAACAAGGAAGCCTTAATTCTTCAATCAGGTCAATTTAGTTCAAGCGATATTTAATATCACCTGTTATGTTCCAGGCACTGTGACTACAAAGATGAATACAACCCAGTTCATGCCCTCAAGGAGCTATGGTTAAATGAAGGAAGTCCATATAGATACTTAGGTATAATGTGATATAAGATAAGAAAGCAAATCCTGGGCTGAGCCCTGAAGGGTAAGTTAGCCAAAGGAAGAAAGATGGAACAAGTTTCCAGGCTGGAAAGAGGTAATTGAAAGGCAGCAGTGAGGTCTGGGAAATTCAGAGGCAAGCTAAGCATAGCAAGGGGCCTTCCTATTATTACAGATTTGGGATTTTAAATTTCTCTGTTTTTGAGAAGGGAAGTCGGAGTCTTTTTAGTTACATGTGACACCATGGTGACCTTCACAATCAGAAGTTGTATTCAGCATCTCATTGAAGTCCCCGCTGAAGTATGTACTATGTGTTGCACTGAGGGCTGGGATTTAGCCTTCATGCTTCCGTCCTTCATTCCTCCCCCATGAGCTTCTCATGTCTTTTCACATTTCTCTGTCAATCTTATTTCCCTCTCTCTTCTTTGCTTCCCCCTTGAGCTTCTCCAAAATGACTTCGTTTCATAAGACAGGTTAATTTTGAACTGCATTTAGGTCTCTAATATGGCCTCATTTGTGAGAGACCTTGGAATTCCCAGCATACTTTGCTTTCAGGGTATTTAAGTACCGTAATATTAGGCTATTTGGGGAGTAATCCCATCAAGCAGATGTTAGTTCTAGACAGACAGCTTAATTGAGCAGGACATTAAGAGGGATAGATAGCATGGGGAGGAAAGGAGGTAGGGAGAGAAGAAAGGGGCATTGAGGGCTGGCATCTCCCTGTGTTAGCAGCTGCTCTCTGACATTCCAAGTTCCTTCTGCAGATCCAAAGGGAATTATTAGCTCTTGGGCTCAAAAGATTATATTGATACAGTTAGCATTGTATTCTTGAAAAATTTGCCATTTGATGCAATGAACCCAAGAATTACTTTTTTTTCACTTACATTTTCTTCTAGTTTATGTGCTCAGTGAAGAAACGTTAGAAAACAGAAAAGTACTAGGGAAAAAAATTAACTAAAATTGCACAAACCAAAGATAACTTCCAACATTTGCTGTAGATATTTCTAGTATTTTTCATGCATATATATTTTTCTTACAAAAATAGTATCATGCATGTTATTTTGTAGCTTCCTTTTTTAAAAAGGGAATTTACATTTATTTTTCAGCTTCGAAGGGGCTTACTGAGTGATAATGA
>NW_011888795.1:304623-324270 GCF_000151845.1 Pteropus vampyrus
TAGCCAAAGGAAGAAAGATGGAACAAGTTTCCAGGCTGGAAAGAGGTAATTGAAAGGCAGCAGTGAGGTCTGGGAAATTCAGAGGCAAGCTAAGCATAGCAAGGGGCCTTCCTATTATTACAGATTTGGGATTTTAAATTTCTCTGTTTTTGAGAAGGGAAGTCGGAGTCTTTTTAGTTACATGTGACACCATGGTGACCTTCACAATCAGAAGTTGTATTCAGCATCTCATTGAAGTCCCCGCTGAAGTATGTACTATGTGTTGCACTGAGGGCTGGGATTTAGCCTTCATGCTTCCGTCCTTCATTCCTCCCCCATGAGCTTCTCATGTCTTTTCACATTTCTCTGTCAATCTTATTTCCCTCTCTCTTCTTTGCTTCCCCCTTGAGCTTCTCCAAAATGACTTCGTTTCATAAGACAGGTTAATTTTGAACTGCATTTAGGTCTCTAATATGGCCTCATTTGTGAGAGACCTTGGAATTCCCAGCATACTTTGCTTTCAGGGTATTTAAGTACCGTAATATTAGGCTATTTGGGGAGTAATCCCATCAAGCAGATGTTAGTTCTAGACAGACAGCTTAATTGAGCAGGACATTAAGAGGGATAGATAGCATGGGGAGGAAAGGAGGTAGGGAGAGAAGAAAGGGGCATTGAGGGCTGGCATCTCCCTGTGTTAGCAGCTGCTCTCTGACATTCCAAGTTCCTTCTGCAGATCCAAAGGGAATTATTAGCTCTTGGGCTCAAAAGATTATATTGATACAGTTAGCATTGTATTCTTGAAAAATTTG
Organism: Pteropus vampyrus; assembly: GCF_000151845.1. Classification (NCBI taxonomy): domain Eukaryota; kingdom Metazoa; phylum Chordata; class Mammalia; order Chiroptera; family Pteropodidae; genus Pteropus; species Pteropus vampyrus. Next base: position 305,412 of record NW_011888795.1, read on the forward strand.
CCATTTGATGCAATGAACCCAAGAATTACTTTTTTTTCACTTACATTTTCTTCTAGTTTATGTGCTCAGTGAAGAAACGTTAGAAAACAGAAAAGTACTAGGGAAAAAAATTAACTAAAATTGCACAAACCAAAGATAACTTCCAACATTTGCTGTAGATATTTCTAGTATTTTTCATGCATATATATTTTTCTTACAAAAATAGTATCATGCATGTTATTTTGTAGCTTCCTTTTTTAAAAAGGGAATTTACATTTATTTTTCAGCTTCGAAGGGGCTTACTGAGTGATAATGATAGAAAATTAAGGATCTGTCTGAGTGATAGTTATTCCTTAGAAAATGTGTGCTACAATTCAATTAATGGGTTTAACATTAAATGTTGCCGTATTGGTATTTCATATAGATGTTCACCTATTTAAGGTGATTATTAAATATACGTCATATGTCTACACAAACATATATTCTCTAACCTGAGCATCAGGAGATCCAAATGATTCTGTCAATATTCTGCCTTCGACTCAATAAGCAATCTTAAGCAAATTAACTCAATATTACTTTTCTAGATAAAGTCCAAATTCTTAAACATGGTGTATGGGATCCTGTATTGTCAGTCCACTCATATGGAATCACATGCAATTTCTAGAATGTATTATGCTCTCCTGTGCTTGCATGTTGTTTAAACATGATTTTCCCCCAGCTTCCCCAGATGACTCATTAACTTCTCCTTGCCTTTTTAAAATATTGAATTGTGGTAAGATACATAACACTATTTCCCCCATCTTAGCCATTTTTAATATACAGTTCGGCAGTGTTAAATACATTCACACTGTCGTGCAGCCAGTCTCCAGAACTCTTTCCATTTTGCAAAACTGAAACTCTATATCTGTTGAACAACAACTCCCCATTCCCTCCTCCCCCCAGCCTCTGGCAACCATCATTCTACTTTCTGTCTCTAAGAATTCAACTACTCTAGGCGCCTCCTGTAAATTGAATCATACAATACTTGTCTCTTTGTGACCGTCTTATTTTCTTTAGTATTATGTTCTCAAGGCTCATTCATATTGTAGCATGTGTCAGGATTTATTTCCTTTTGAAGGCTGAATAATATTCCATTGTATGTATATATCACATTTTACTTACCTATTTATCTGCTGATAGATGCCTGGATATATTCCATCTTTTGGCTATTGTGAACAATACTGCTATGTGGTCTCTTAAACTTTACTCCCAAAGAAAGTAAATCTTTATACCAAAATTATTATCCGGAAGTGAAGGGTATTGTGTAAGTCATCAGTCACAAAAAATAAAATGATCAGATCTTGCCGCCTAAATTTTCAATTAATATAAGTGATATTAACTCCATTTAAAAAGGGTCCTCCTCAAATAAACATGAGAAGTCCCCTCTAGTTCGTATATTACTTTTCCATTTACAAACCACTTCTATTTATGTTTTCTTATATATTCCTTATAGTTAGTTATTATTTTCCCTGGTTTACACATGAAGAAATTGAGGCCCAGAGAAGTGACTTATCTGAGGTCACAGAGCTGTCTTCGGTGTCTTCTGTTTCCAAGTTCATTGCTTTTAAAATTACAGATGACTCATTTACCAGTCATTGAGATCTAATCATAATGACTAAGCATAGTACAGACTTTCTGAAGACTCTTTTTTCCCCAAGCTGTGAAGAGGTGGTAATGATTTGGGGAAAGTAGCTAAAAGCTGTGATTTAATATGAAGCCATTTTGTGGCTGATATGTAGAATAGAAATACAAAGAGTATTTTTCCTTTGCCCAAGAATTGTGAGTTGCCCTTCATAGAGCTGGTCCAGTGTAGTTTCAAGCATGGCGGGCTCTGGGGTCACCTCCTTGAATTTGAACCTTGGCTCCACAGCACAAATTACACACTTTGAACAAATTAACCTCTCTATGCTTTTTTTTTTTTTTCCCACCTATAACATGGATAATAGTAGCTCCCATCTCACTGGACTACTATAAAGAATAGATGAGATAATGTGAGTATTTGGTACCAGCTAACTGCCTGGTATATAACAACTTTTATTGCTAGTATTGAGGACCTAGATAATACTGTTCTTCTGTTTCATCCTGAGAAAGAGGTACGTGAAAGGGGCTGGTCAAAATAAGGTAAGAGTGAAAATAGCCTTCTCTGATGCTGGCTGGTTTAAAAAGATAATTGAAAGGCTTCTCTAGTAGACTATCCCTGGTTTTTTGAAATTTGATTAAGATATGATCCAGTGTAGTTTACTTGGTGTTTATTCTATCTTGTGGTTTGTTGATCTTTTATCTGTGGGTTTATGGTTTTCATCAAATTTGAAATGTATTTGGCCATTATTTTTTCAATGTTTTTTTCTGTCCTCCCTTCTGGGATTTTAATTACAAGTATGTTAAACAGCTTGATATTGTCTGACAGATCACTAAGACTTGGTTCAATTTTTCCCCCAGTTTTTTCTCTGTTCTTCAGTTTGGAAAGTTTGTATTACTATGCATTTAAGTTTACTGACCCTTTATTTTGCAATATCTAATCTGCTATTAATCACATGAAATAATTTCATTTCAGATATTGTATTTTTCAACTCCACAAAGTTCCATTTGGTTTTTTACTGTATCTTCCATTTCTTTCTTCATGATAGTAATTTTCCATGAAATCTTTGAGCATATTTATATTATGTTTTAAAGTCTTGTCTGCTAATTCCATCCTCTGTTATTTATGGGTCTCTCTTTATTTAATAGTTTTTCTCCTTGTTACAGGCTGTATTTTCCTGCTTCTATACCTGTCAGGTAGATCTGCTCAGGAGAAGACTGACTCCTTGGAATCTGAGGAAAAATGAGAGAGGAAGAGAGCAAGTGAGGAGGAGCAACACTGGTTTCAGTCAGAGGAAGGTCCAAAACAAGAAGATCCTGCCAGAGCAGAAGTGACAGCAATAACACCTTTCATTTGTATGGCACCTTGAGGTTCACAAAGCACTATCACCTTCATTATCCTCTGTAATGTATACAACATCTTTTCCTGGTAACAGAGACAGGTATTACTATCACCATTTTACTGATGAGAAAACTAACACTCAGACATATTTATGTGACTCAGCCAGAGTCATATATACTCAGAAGTCTAAGGGCCCTTGCTAACATTATTACTGACCTGTGACCTCTTCCATTCAGGTGTTTAGAAAAAAAGCTTAGGTTCTCTGCCTCAAGAAATGTTGATGTACACACTAACCTGATAGACTCTCAGAGTTCTTTAAACTGCCTCCATTCCTTTGTTAAATTTTTTTTATGGAGACTAAAGAATATTTGCTACCACTACCAATTTGTTAGTTTCTCCCAGAATATAAAAGACATTGTGTAGTTGTCTGGGAGGATTCAGTAGTGCTTTTCTCATAAACATACTGACATTTATTAGCAGGGAGTTCACTGATGTCTTACGATAATCCTGAGATATCTGCCTCATCTCCAGTCATTAATTAGCCCTTGCATCACTGCACATTGTAGTATAAATTGGACTAAGATTCATTGGTTTTTTTCCCTTTTTAAGAAATTACCAGTATATCAGTATCTACATCAGGAGTTTTAAAACTTTTTGTTTGTAGCAGAAGAGTATCTTTTTAAAAAAAATAAAATTTTATGTGGAGTCCAACTATATAACACAGATAAAAGTGGAACTAATCTGATTAAAGAGGGGTGGGGATGGGACAGGTGGAGCTGCCAGGGCTTCACCTACTTGGAAAGTCCCTTAGATCCCACAAGGTAAATTCAAGGCCCTTCTGTTGAACCCAGAGCTCCAAAAAACTTGGGAAAACACTGACCTGTATAATAAAATTTGAACATCCATTCATCCATCTACTTCTGGTGGAAAGTAAAAATGACAAAATGACTTTGGAAAACAGTTTGGCAGTTTTTTTAAAAAGTTAAATACACATCTAGACAAAACCCAACCATCCCATTCCTAGGCATTTACTGTAGAGAAATAAAAGTAGACGTCCATATGCAGACTTTGCACCTCAATGTTCATAACAGCTTTAGTTGTAAAAGCTCAAAACTGCAAACCACTCATGTTCATCAACATAAGAATGGATTAAAAAAATTGAGGTATACCCATAGAATGAAATACTACTTGGCAATAAAAAGGAATTAATTATTCATACACGCAACAACATGGATGAGTATCAAAATAATTATGGTGAGTGAAAGAAGCCAGACACACACCCCCCAAAAAAGAGCATATTCTCACATATATAAAATTCTAGAAAATGAAAACTAATTTATTGTGACAGAAAGCAGATCCTTGGGATGGGTGGGGGAACAGGTGGCGATAGGAAGAAGGAATTATCAAGAGCTATAAGGAAACTTTTAAGGGTAAAGGATGTGTTCATTATCTTTATTGTGGTGACAGTATCAGAATATATGCTTTTGCTGAAACATAAAATTGTACATTTTCAATACATGCAGTTTATTGTGTGTCAATTATACCTCAAAAAAGTTTTTTTAAAAAAGCTAATAAACAGGCAATTTCTTTTAAAACTTAACATGCGCTTACCATACTCAGCAATTGCACTCTTGGACATTTATCCCAGAAAGATGAAAACTTAAGTTTACACAAAAATCTCTACACAGTTGTTCACAGCAGCTTTATTAATATTAGCAAAAACAAACAAACAAACAAATAAACAAACCAGAAAACAAACTTTAGTGGGTGAATGGTTGGACAAACTCTGGTATATTCATACAGTGGCATACTACTCAGCAATAAAAAGGAACAAGTTATTGATATATGCAACAACTTGGAAGATCTTAAGGGTATTACGCTTAGTGATAAAAGGCAATCTGAAAAAGTTACATACTGTATGATTCCATTTGTAATCATCCACAAATGACAAAACTATAGCAATGCAGGGCAGATTAGTGGTTGCCAGGGGCCAGGGATGAGTTAGGGAGGTATGACCCTAACAAGAGAGTTCTTTTGTGATGATGGAACAGTTCTATACCCTTATTGTTGTGGTGGTTACACAATATGTATGAGGAATCAAATTGCAAAGAACTATACACACACACACATATACACACACACACATGGGTGTATGTAAAAACTGGTGAAAACTGAATGGAGTCTATATGCTACCTAATAGTATTGTACTAAAGTCAATTTCCTGGTTTTGATATGTTACCACAGTCATATAAGATGTCACCATTGAGAGAAACTGGGTTCAAGGGACTCTGTAAGCTATGTTTGCAATGTCCTATAATCTGTAACAATTTCAAAATAAAAAGTTTACGAACATGCATAATGGAGATAAAAAAATTTCTGGAGACCTCAGGTTGGGCTGCTGAAGTTAAAACTCTCTAAGACATACTTTTTCTTACAAGCTCTTCCTAAATGTCTTTAATTAAGGTGCCAGTATGAGATAAAGAACAAAAGAACTTCATATTTCTCCCCATATTAAACAAAGGCAAAAACCTAAAATGTTGAATGAATCTGTGAACATGTAGTTTTTTTGATTGGTCTTATTTCTTCAAGGCAGAAGACACCAGAATGTGAGTTTAAAGAGCAGAGACAGTATCCTTATAATTTTAGCACCTAGCAAAGGGCTTTGCTCATAGGAGGAGCTCAGTAAAGACTTTTGGTAGTAAAGAAGATAGGGAGGGAGGGGAAAAAAAGGTAAAGAAAGAGACTCCGATAGACTTTAGACAGTTTTCTGTGTCGGTGCAGAAAGGTCATGTTTAGTTAATGACAGAACAGTGTACAGGACCAATTCCAGGTGATGAGGAGATTTGGGGAAAGGAAGGAAAAGGTCCACTATGTGAATCTCTGCATCCTTAGAAAATGAAAATCATAACTCCTGGACTTCTCTTTCTCCAGGGGCAAGGGCGTCAGCTGAGGCTGCATCTATAGAGGCTAGAGCCAGGCTGGGAGTGGGAGGGACTGAGAGAGTCACTGAAGCAGTCTTCAGCGGAAGATTTTAAGGGATGAGTATGAGCTGATGTCGTGACAGAGAGCCCAGATTCAGCCAAAGATGAACAAATATCAAACACAGTTCAGAAATCTGGAGTGGAACCCAGGGGGAACCTAGAATCAGGAATCAGAGGGGGACAGAACTGGCATGGTCAAAGAAAATATGGAACATCTAAACAGTGGTGGTAGTGCTCCTCGCTCTCATTCGTCTTGGTACCCACCTGATGGCTGGCTTATAGATGCAGTAGGAACTGACTACTTCATTGTTACTTGTTTCATAAAGAAGTTACAAGAATATGAAACTTTCTAGGATACGCTTGGGCTCCTCAAAATTTTAGAAAAATAGTTGATATTTACTCAGATTCTTAGGGTTTCTTTCCTTAGCACTATTTCGAAGAGTGTGTAACTCTGCTTTGGTAACTTGTCTGGGTTCAGAGTCAATAACATGACCAAATTGTCCCTTGTTCTAGTTCATACCTCCTTCCCCCACCTGGACTCCAAGACTTGTGTTTTAAATAGTGTTGGCTTGTTTAGGGGCCTCTTCCCATTTCCTCATTTGGTTATACTGCTTCCTTCTATGCTTATGTGACTTCAAATTCCACATTTTCTCTTACAGTCCTTTACACTATGGCATAACCACTTAAGTCTACAGAGTTTAAGGATATAGATTTAGCAGAAATATGGATATCAAGTTTTTCTAAGAAATGTGTTGAACATAAATTTGTGAGGCTACACTTTTCCTCATGACAGCCTTGACCTACACTTCTCATCCATCTTCTTAACCTTTCACATTATTTCCTGAAGCCATTCCATCTTCCGTCTAAAATGCCAACCTAAAAATAAGTAATCACACTGAAAAGGATCCAGATGGAAACAGAAAAACATGGACACACTCATTTGGTACGCAAAACATTTTCTATATTTGTCAGTAGACCTAACTTTGCTTCTCATCTTCATTTCTGCCTCATCATTGAGGGGTATTAGAGATTAACAGAAATGTTTCAGCCCATTGAAACAGAATTCATTCTGTATGGCTTTTGACTTCATGTGGTAATGGTTGATTTGGGCACTGTAAAAGCTTAAGAAAATTGTCTGGAAATAAATATGACTAGTTTATGTTTTTTATTTAAACAAACTAAGACTTCACATTATTGTATGTGTTCTTAAGAAGTATGTTTTTGTTTGTTTCAATCTGTTGTGAAAAGAAGGCTCTGTCAAGCTCAGAACTTGGCATATTCCCTAATTTCTCTTGGTGTAGAAATATGAAAGACTTTCTAGGGCAGGTCTTTAGCTTCTTAGACACAGACAATCAAGACATTAGAGTCATGAAAACCAAATGAATGCTGTATATTACAAGTAAAGTCAGAAATCCAAAATATCAGACTAATTAGAATCCCTAATGAGTTATTATTTGAAAATTCTCTTGTTTTTATTCTCTTTTTAGAAGCAAGAAGATCAACACACACACACACTTAGATCAAAGGGGATTTAGTAACTATTTTTAAGGAATTTTCTGGTGTCAGTACACATTCATCTATATCTTTCTTATCTACAGTCTTGTTCAATGGCAGTTGGTATTCAGAATAAGACATTTGAGACACCAAGATATCTAATCACCAAAGAAAAAAACATTTACTACCAAAGCAAGAAGTCTTTCTATGCTATATTAGAACAATTATCAGAATATAGAGTTGAAACAAAAAAATATTTACTGAATAACTATCTTTAGTCAGGTGAGGTCTCATTCCCTAGGCAAAATAAAGAATCTTATTGAGATTGTATTAAAGACTTATAAATTTTAGGACTAAGTTAATGATTTAAGCCATGGAGACCTGCAAGTTACTCCCCCACAATATGAAGAGGGGGAAAAAAACACATTAGCCCTTAAATTGTGTGGTTTTAGAAAATGGCCCAAGTGTGAGACTTAGAGCTGCTATCAGTAGGTTAATTCTACATGAATTATTGGTCACAATTTGATCATCTTTTTTAGGCTCCAAAAATGTTCCCAAATTTCAAGGTACAACCAAATGGTTGGTATGCATATCCTACTGAAGAAGATATTGAGACTTGAAATCAAGAGAGTACAGCTTTAATTAACTTGAAGGCGACAAAAGTACAGCTACTCTATCCTCTATATTTACATGTCCAAATTCCACAACGTAGGTCCTGCCCAGATACAGTCTTGATCCAAAGCTGGATGTGGTTTCTTCCCCTTTCTAATTCTCTGAACTGTGAAAATACTGGCATGTAACTCCAGGATAAGCTGTCCATTCCCTGGTCAGGGATTTGTCTTTTTTTTTATGATATGTACCATATTTTAGACTGTGATGCAGTATTTTACCTACATGCTTTATCTCCCCTTCTGGAATGTAAACTTTTTAAGTGCAAGGACCATATCTGTTTTATCTTCTTTGAAATAACACAGATGAAAGCTCGGTGTAAGTTATGAGATACCTTCACAGGTCTGAGTTTCTATTCTTGTAAAAGTATCTGCATCTATTAGTGCCTACCACATCATAGATGCCCAATAAAGATTTGTTGACTGACTGAATAAGCACCTTCAATTATCTCCTCTTATCACCAGAATTCCACATGGTATCCAGAAGAGGGAGGCCCAGCAAACAGAAGGTCAGCTCTCTAAAGGGGATTCGTTGGAATAGAGCGTAGCAGGCGAAACTGCCATCCTTGGTTCACTGCCCATCAAACGTCAGTGTTATCATTGATTCTTCCACTTCACACTATAGAATTTGTTCGCACCCTGTGGAGTCCTGGCAGCTGTCTAGGTAAGTGTTCTCAGGAAAATGTGGATATCTGACCCCAGTGTTAAAAAGGTATTTTAGGACTGGTGAGTGCAAATGTTGCCTAAAACTACCTCCATCATTTGGATGTTCAAATAGCAGCATTAGCACAACCCTCCTCCCCCAAGAAGCAAGGGGAACTAAAAACAACTAAACCCAAGAGAGCATCTATTTAAAAGAAACAAAACTGGGCATTTTGCTTTGTTGCTCTCTCTGTGCCAAATGCACAGAACTAAATAAATGGAGAAAAGTGTTCTGCTTTCAAAATGCTTCAAAATTTTGCAAGCTTTCTAAATTGTTTCATCAATTATAACTTGCCCTGGAACAAAGATGTTACCTTTAGGGGGAAAAGCGCAACCTTGTTTTAGTAGCGAAAAACTCTAAATAAATCATTCTCATCATGTAATACCCCCATTTTAAAGTTCAGAAAAGAAAAAAGTTAAAAAGAAAAAAACAGAGATTTTAGAACAGTCACTTTCTGTGTTGAATGGATAATCCAGCGGCCCGCTGGCCATCTACTTATAGCCCGTCCTTCATTCCTAGCTAATCACAGGTGAAGCCAGAAGCACTCAGATTCTATGACATGGTCGTAATGCTTCACTTAGAACATTTACCAAGTGCTGTATTTTTTTCCACAGAGTTTCACTATTTCACTACAAAGACTAAAAGAACAGGCCCCTTGTTCTCGGGCAAGAAAACACAGAAGCTTCATTTGTTTATTATTTTTAGCCACTATGCATTTTGTGTACTTTATAGCTTCTTGAGTGATTGTCTGATTGTGAATATATTGGCATGTGATTTGAGGTCAGCTGTTTGTTCCCTGGGTGGTACAATCAATCCATAATCCTGACAGGGAGAAATCTCAGTAAAATCTAAGCCTCACATTCTAGGCTATCAATATATAGTCTCCCTCTCTTCAAATTCTCCGTCTCTCATGAAAAAATTTCTGTTTAGTTTTCCTTGATTATTATTTAAAATATAGTTTGAAAAGCATCTTCTCTCTTCTTTATTGTTTCAAAAAATGCAGATTGGCAAACAGGAAAAAAAAAACCTGCCTCCAATTCTCCCACCCAAAGATAATCACAATTAATATTTTGGTGCAGTCTTCTCAGCTATTTAAGAGAGTTCTTTTAACAAGCACCAAAATAAAATAGTGAGCTTCGTCAGGGCTTTAAAGTATTGTCATGCACTTCAAAAATGTTTTAAAGCCAAAACTACATAAAGTGAAATTTTCTTTCATTTAATGTTTTTAGTTTGCCACCAGTATATAGCTCAAATGGGCCATTGGCCTTTGGAAAAATGAGCATTTTTAAGAAAAAAGTCGATTTTCTACTGTTTCAAAGACCATTATAGGAATGCCTTGAATGATTACATTTCACCTATTTCCTGTTCCTCCCGGATCACTCCTAGCCTACCCGAGCTCTTCTTAAACACCTACTCTGGGATCTCTTTATCCAGTTCTTTTTCTTCCAGTTTTGCTGTTTTGAAGAGTAAGAGTAAGATCAAAAGATAAGATTGGAAGTAAATACAACAAAATATTAATAGTAGTCAACTCTGGGCAATTTAAACACTTGTTGGTAGTTTTCATTTCTATTTTTACAGATATTTTGAAAGTTCTAAATATTAACAAAATAAAAGATACAGTCTTTGTGTTCAAGGACTCAGGGTCTGGTGTAATACATAAACAACTATGGTACATTTAAGACTTGCAGACAGATCAATGCTCTAGAGAGCTATTTGACAGAATAACTTCTGTCACATGGTGCTAGACTCTAGCAACTAGAGTAACACAGAGCAAAGGGTACCCCGCCCCTTCCCCATGATGCCTTCTTAAAGAATATAGGAAGGCTTCTGCAAGGAGGCAAAGTTTGACTTAAGGCTGAGAAGATGAGTAGTTTTTCATGGTTTCAAGTGTGAGTAAAGGTATACTGCAGCAAAAGCCATAACATGTGTGAAATCAGACTCCAAGACCATTCCGTGTGCTTGGGGACAAGAGTATATGTTCAGTATGGCTGGGGTTGCTCTGTGTCAGCAGATGAGTTTAGAGAAGTGGACATTTACCAGGGTGAAGAGTCCCATACAACAAGCTACCCAATGGTTGATGAGGATGCAATAGAACAAGTGAAGGGCATAGTGCAATGTTTGTGTTGGCAACATCCTTCAGCGGACAACGTGGAAGATAGATGGAGGGAGGCAGAGAGGCCAATTAGGTGACTATGGCAATGATCTAGGTTAGAGATGATGATAGCCTGTAATAGGGCAATGGCAGAGAGGGAGGAGGGATAGGTGGGAGCTCTTTGGAAGATAGAATCCATTCTGCATGGAGAAAAATTGGCTGTGGTGGGGAGAGAGATTGCAGAGAGTGACTGCCGGGTTTCTGATTTGGGCAGTGGGTTTGATGGTGGTATAAATTCACTGAGATTGAGAAGAGAAGGAATGAAGAGGAACAGAAGAGTAAATTTGCAATCTGCTGAGTTCGGGGAAACTGTGATACATCTTGGAGTTGTCCAAGAGACCATAAGGTGTAGTTATTTGAAGTGAGCATAGCACATTCACTCTCCAGGCTAGAAGTAAACTCATTATGTGAACACCCCCAGGGCTGAGGCCATGAGTGTGCTGAAGGTGTCCTGGGAAGAGTGAGCAAGAGAGAACAGAAGCTGGAGCTCTGAGGAAGCTCAGTGTTTAAGAGACTGAGGAGTGGTACGAGGGGGAGAAGAGAGTGATGTCAGTCATGTCACATCTGCTAAAGGAGGAGAGCATTTCAAGAATGCAGGAACACTCATTAGGTTAGAGCTGGCAGCCAAGTCACTTAAGACATTGCATTGCCAGATAAAATATAGAATACCCAGTTAACTTTAATTTCAGTATAAGTGTGTCCCCTATTTTCATTTGCTAAATATGATAACTCTAGTAAGGTAATGACTAAAATGCACATGTAGATGCACATAGTGGTTAAAGCAGGATTGGAGGACCACAGGGTACAGACACAGGAGGGGACTGGGAGACAGTGCTAGAAATCAGGCTGTGAGGTAATAGGGTAGGGGCAAGGTTAAAACAAGGAGGATTTTATTAATGGGAACAGGCGCTACATGCTATATCATCTATCCCATGTGCACCCCTCAAACCACGTGAGCTTCAAGACCGTGTCTTATTTGTCTTTGTAATCAAAGTACTGATCTGCCTAGACTTTTGCTCTTGTGTATCAGGAATTCAATAAATGGTTGCTAAATTAAATTCTTTCACTGGATTTCTCCAAGCCTGTAGGACAGAACCGAGATAAACAAGGAGATGCATTACCTTTGCCTCTATCTGAAAACGATGACCCAACATATTTTGGGCAAAAACAGTTTATATTTATCAGAATGATCTGAAATATTGCCTTAGCTGTCCATTTCTATTTTCCGGTGAAGGTACATCTGAGAGGTCAAACATCTTTTCTTTCCTCCTTGTTCATATGTAGCAGCAGCAGTAGCTAGGAACTTCTTAACTGCCTTGTGCTTGCCGAAACTATGCAACTTTCCAGGTGAGTGAAACAGATTCTGAATATCTGGCTTAGTGGGAAACAATAAAACAAAGCTTGCACTAAACAAGCAGAGTAAGTTGCTCAAGAGGGTTTTTGAGGCTGGTGGGAAACTTCAGCATTCTCCAGGCTGACCTGATGTTTGCTGCTCCACTTGGCTCACAAACTCTTTCCTCCTTTACACAGCTAAGTGAAATTCACTCGCCCTGTCCAAGGAATAAATCGACCACAAAACAAACCTATTAAAAGGCCACTCAAGGCTGCCTTATGTGATCCAAAGCCGGCAAGCACATGTGCAGGTGCTTTCAAAGACAGGTCTTCTGCCTTTCGTTTCCTAACGCACTCCTGAGTCAACCCTGGAGGTACTGCAGACTCTCCTTGACCGGGGGGAGGAAGGAGGAGCTGCGTTGAAGCGAGGGCCTCGGCTATGGAATGGAGGCTCCCAGATATATCTGGAAGGATCAGGGTCCGAGGATGCTTTCTGTTGGTAAAAGGACAAAAAGAGAAAAGTGGTTTAATAGAAAAGCTTGGATTTTGAGGTTGGATTAGACTTAGGCTCAGGTCCCAGACCTCCCCTAGTCTAGTTTTGTAGTGTTAGGTTCTACAGGATGGTGGTTAAGAGCAAAGCTTTAGAGTTGGACACATTTGGATTTTCTTCTTAGCACAAGTGGAACCAGGATAATATTTTTCAAAATACTTTCCTTATATATTCTTCTTGCAGCCATTCTGCCATTGTGGCTCTAAGAAAGGAAAAAAAAAAAAAAAAAAGTGAACAGCACTCCAGGAGGGAGGGAATATTTCTGTCAAACAGTGGGAGGGAAAGAAAGCTCTTTCAACATGAGGAATGAGGGGCAGGTGAAAAGAAAGGGGAAGGAGAGAGGCAAGTGGCCAGAAGGGAAGGATTAGAAGAAGTCAGTTCAGTTGAGAGGGATCCCAGAGTGGTAGTCTGTACCCCTCTTCCTGCTTAAGAGACTCTGGGAGGAGACAACCCTTTGAGGGTTTGTAGTGACCTGGGTGGACTCATGAAGCAGAGGGAGGGACTGAGGTGGGACTACCTTTCAGTTTGATGTTCCCCAGCCTGAGTCAGAAGCTCCTGAGGGCCCTCCATGGGGAATGCAGAAGATCACTGAGAGTTGAGACCAGCAGGCCACCATGAGCCTCTCTGGCAAAGGAAAAGTGCCCCAAAGCTGAGACTGTGAAGAACACTGACCATGCCACAAGATAGAGGCTGAGATCCAGGTCTGCTGTACTAGTGAGAGCTGGGGTGCCGCTGAGCCAGCAGCATGAAGGAGAGAAGGAAGGGACACCAGGTCCTACCTGGGCCACAGGTGAGCCCAATTAGGCCAAGAGAAGAGACCACAAGCTTCTGTGTCACGGACTTTAGGTCCAGGGGTGAACAGGGCCCCATACAGGAACTTCCCCACTTAGGGCAGTGAGAACCTAGAGAGGAGAACAAGGACCAGCATCAAGGTCAAGGTGGGGGAGAGGCAAAGCTTAGAGAGAGAGAAACAACCTGGTAGGGAGTTTAAGCCTTGGATTATTCACACACTTGTTCAAAGGAAACTGAGATAATTGGAAAAAAAAAAACAAAAACACAACTCTTTTACTCCCATCCTCCCTCAAAAACAAATGAACAAACAAACAAAAAACCTCTGAGATCTTTGACTTGACAAGTTTTTGTTTTTATTTTTCCCCTGCTCCTCAGGGAGATTTGCGGCTCCAGAGGACAAAATGGGCAGTTATTGAAAATAAAGGATGCAGCAATTATGTACATTTGAGATAGAATGTATAAATTTACAGTCTCCGCCCTTAGATGAGCTTGGATTATCCACATAACTTCTTGAGCCTCAGTTTCCTCATCTACAAAATGGGGATAATTCTACTTCATAAGGGTTGTTGTGAGCATTAGACGAAATGAGAAGCACCAGGAACAGTGCCCAGCACATAGCCACACCCATTAACTGTTATATAACATTATTATATAGTAACTTTCACGAGTTTCATTTCTTTTTACCTTCATAAATTGGGGATTTCAATATCCACCTCACATAATAGGTATGCATACAAATAGTGTTTATTTCTCTTTCCCTTCTGTTTCCTTTTCTGAAGAGCTACTGTTTATCTTATCCTATCTCAAATAAATATATCTCTATTCATTTAATTCAATCAATAATATCTTCTGATGACACATGATGATGATATATTACTTTCTCATAACATTTCATGAAAGGAAGGAGAAGAAGGAACTAAAATGTCTCCAGACACATGTGAGCCACTGCATTGAAATCATTGTTCTACATATAGCATCTCTAAATCTATGGCCATGCTGGAAGGTAGATATTTACAGAGGAGGAAACTGAGTTTCAGAGAGGTTAAGTAACTTACGCAAGGTCACACAGCTAGAAAGTAATCCACCGAGAATCAAGTCTGAGTTTGCCTGATCCAAAACTAGTGCTATGAGAAAAGGCCTTCAAGCCCTACCTGTTCTACCTGTTTCCTTGTGAAAACATCACTTCTTTTCAGCTCTTGTGTTTAAGGAAGTTCTATTACCAATAAATTAGCAGAATGGGTAGGCTGGAAGCAGTCTGAGGACTTGAGACCCAGTGGGAAAAGTTTTGGTTCCAAGATTCAGAATCACGGAAAACCACCAGAAGGAAATAGGTCTTCTCTTCCTCCAAATGGCTCATGAGTGTTCTAGAAATCTCAAGCCACCCAGGGAGACCAATGGAAGGGACCCATCTTTAGTAGGTAATGGGAACCTAAACGTAGGAAACCCAAGATAATTCCATCTGCTGTGCCTTTATGCTCCGTGTAAATCCTATGGGATTACATTTGGAGGTGGATCTTAAGTCAAGATGTATGATAGACTAATGTTTATTTGTGATAGGGTGTCCAGGAGAGAAAGCCTATCTCTTCAACTGAAACTGATCCAATGTGATCCAAGACATTCTGAGTTTTGTACCACAAAGCTTCTCTCTGGGGAATCAGAGACCAGATCTGACCTTGCGAGGCCTGGGGAAGTGACTGAGGCTCAGAGAGATATGCTGCCTCATCCAAGCTTGCACAGATGGGAAGAGGCAGAGTCAAGATAAGAGGCCAAGTACTGTGATCCTGGCTTCCTTACTGCACTGCTCAAAGTAGAATAAACTCACCTAATTGGAGGACTGAAAAGTGGTTTACACACTCAGTGGCCTGTGATTGGTTTTATGAGAATCAGAATTTTTACAACTGGAGGAGACATTAAAGATCATCTGTTCCAATTAACTCATTTTGGAAATGAGAATACTGCAGCTCAGAATAGGAAATTGACTTGCCTAAGGTCACAACAATTTTAGTGGTGGAGCTTGGTCTAGGTCATAAGTCCACTGTCTGTGGTCAGTGCTCTTTCCATTAATGTTTAATATTATGTTTCACTATTAACTACCGCCCCCCAGACCCCTCCTCACACACTTACATATGGAGAGCAAAGAGGTAATCAATCACTTCCTACATTTAGACAGACATACCTTTCCAATTTTATGAAGGAGATAAAAATGTGTCCGAATTTCAAATCAAGTGGTGAAAGCAATTCCCCAGATATCTGGTACTTTTCTGGTTTGAAAGCCCCTACATATTTTCCACATAAGTCTCAGAAAGTCAAATCAGAGAGTTGGCTCCCATGCTCCATCTTATTTTTTCATGAAGCTCTTCAAATGCTAAGCAGATTTCCTGCGCTCTCAGTAATAAGAACCTCCTCTCAGGCCAAAATCCTGCCCCATTTTTTCACCTCAGAAAAATGCATGGCCCCACATGCATCTCTGCCTATCCCCTGCATGGGCAGCCAGCAGTTTTGCTCTCTTGAACAAAGGCCTGTAGCCCATCTCTTTCCCAGTCTCTTTTTTCTAGGGGGGGGGGGACCATGACTTGCTCCCATTTACCCAGGCAGAGGCTATTTCCCATCACTTCCTGCAATGAGGTATTTCATGGAGGCTGAGAGAAGGAAACCAAGTCTTTGTTTGCTCCTTGTGGCATTAGTGCTGTTCTTCCCTCTGTTCTCCCAGAAACCCTTTTCTCTAGATCTGACATGACTTTCTCCTCCAAGACAGGCCCAGCGAGGGTTCATTTATGTTCTTGCCCCGCATTCCTGCAGAGTCCCTCGGGCACTGTGGCTGGAAATGATTTGTGCAGGGAACTCTGCCAGCCTCCCTTTTAATCACTCACATACTCAGACACGGGGAATCCTGCCCCATTCACCTGGGGGACGGAAGGAACCTCCTTCAGTTTGACAGGGTCTCCCTAAGTGGGAGGGTGAATGGTGAGTTTATTCTCCAGGGAAGATGCTGTAAAGAGCCTCCTTCTCGGAGGGTTGATTATGAAATCGATATCTTCAGGAGACCCTCCCCCTTCCCTGGAGCTTCTGCAAAGCAGACACTGCTCAAATACTATTCCAGCATGCATTCACTGCACAGTGCTTCTGGAGCACCACTCTGACTAAGCTAGAGGGTGGGATGGGGCTGGGCCTGGAAGAATGGGTAGGATTTGTTTAGGAAAATCAGACAGGGGGATGGTGTAAGCCGAGGCCTAGAGAATGGGTGACCTCTGGGTGGGAAACAGAAGCGCTTGTTGGGGGAAAAGGGAGTGATAGCTAGTCACGGCATAGCCCAAATGGGATAATTTGAGGAGGGTATATTTGCAAAGGCGTGGGCATAGAGGAACCACAAAGAATAGTACAGTAAACTGGCTCAAAAATAGTGCAGTAAGAGCCAAGGTGGTTTCACCCTTAAGCACAGAGACAATGACCAGAACAGTGAGTCAGGTAGAGCAGCTGCCTTAGAGGAAACAGAGGCAGCTCTCAGTCAAGGCAACCTTGCAAGGAGAGAGCCAGGCGGAGGCAGATTTACAATGTAGCTGGTGAAGTTTAGGCTGTAGGGCCGCACACATGCAGAGGCTCCTACCCAGGCTTGGGGAAAAGCCCTAGCAATGTACTCAAATGTCATATGTTTTTGTAAATTTTTTGGTAAATTTTGTGAAAGTAAGATATTTTTGATTCCAGTTTTCCTCTGCCACACATACCATGTTAGTGGCTTTAGAGAGTTGTCAGGGGGCATTTTAGGGATCTGGTTAAGGAGGAGATGAGTTTGGGTTTGGTGAGATATATTTAAGTTGCTCACAGTTACTTCTGCATATGTTTAATTCATTGGTAGCTGTCGTGTCATAGGAACAGCTTGCAAGGAATATTTTTACCTCCAACTCACTGATGTCATGACTGGAAGGTACAGAGAGGTCATATTGTGCTATGAGTGTGACCTTTGGTGCCCAGCTTGAAGGATGTGGGAAATGAAGAGAACAGAGGTTTGTAATGTGTGAAACCAGACGCTGGTCTGTGGCCCATCATCAGACTTGTAAAATTGTAAATGGAGAATTCATTCTTGTTGTCAGAAATAAAATGCAGCACATGTGACTATAAACACCCCATACTATTTGCTTTTTAAATGGAATTTCACAAGTTGGTTTTTAGATTCCTATGTTCATGATAGCATAAAAATATCAGGTCATACCAAAATTAGTAATTTATTACGAGGAAGAAAGAAAATGCAAATAGAAGTAAAGGACCTTAGATTATTCGATAATCTTATTGATGAAGAGGAATAAAGCATATGAACTCATTGGGAAAAAATTTACATTTTTTGCTGCTGCTTTGATACAAAATCCTGACGTCTACGAAGATGTCTTAGATCAGGTTCCCTGGAAACTGCCTGTGAAATGGAAAGTTGCATGCAGATGGCTTACTGTGGAGAGCTCTCAAGAGACTCATTTGTAAGGAAATGAGGCTGGCAGGAATGGGAGAAGCAGACTTGCATGTGGCTCAGCAGATCTGATATTCCCCTAGCTGAGGGATGGTTGTGCTGGCCCCAGGAGGGAATCGAGGCAGCCTCACAGCACCCTCTATGAAGATAACAGGAAACTCATGATATGCCACTATATGGGCACATCAAAGACAAATTGGTTTCTCAGTGTCAGCAATTCAAAGAGTATTTAAGATTAGTTCTTGCCCAAGAAAATTTGATATACCCTAAATCTTAGTTACTCATGGAAGAAAAAGATACAGGTCTTCTCAAATTGGACAGCAATCTCAAAATTATATATGATAATACAAACGATGAGCTGTGAAACTGAAATAATTCTACATTACTAATTCTACATTACAAGATTTCAATCAACCCTACTGGAGAAAAGACTGGATTCTATGTATTTCCCTTCTTTCTTAGAAAATTACTTTATAAACTTGTTACATGAAGAGGCAGAGCATGCAGCTAAAACATATAGGGAAAAAAGTATTATAGAGATTTTTCAGGCAATTAATTAAGATATTTTTGTTTTTCTGCATTTTGTGGTATTGTAAGCTTTTGAAAATTTAAATTGCTCTCTTTGCAGGATCTCTCCCACACTCTGTCCTCCACCCAGAAACAAGGATTCCTAAATCTACTATCTCCAGCCAGCTGTTTTTCCTGAGCTCCTGTGATCCAACTTCCTTTTTCATCCAATACACCTCTGCTTGAGTGCCCCGAAATATTTCCTAGGCAATATACTAAAAAACAG
>NW_011888795.1:325036-331320 GCF_000151845.1 Pteropus vampyrus
AGTCTTATCTCCTCTACCAGAAAAAGAATGCCTCCAGGACTCTGTGTATGATTCATTTTTTTCTCCCCAACAGCTACTGGTCTACAGTAGGCATTTATGAATGTATTAACAGAAACGTTTGCCCTTCGAAGCATGAAGGGTCCTCTTGTCATGGGTGAAACATGTATTTTAATTCCACATACATAATGTGTGATTATATTCTTTTTATAAAACACTCAAACAATACAGATAAAACTAAAATTCTTATTGTTTATCCCCAATCCCAGTCCCCTCCCCACTTACATACCTATACAATGAAGGTATAACAGTTTTGTGGGATTTTTTTTTTTTTTACAAATGTGATATACTATGTAAATTATTCTGCAGCTTGCGTCTTTCACTTTACAATGTGTCAGAGATATCTTTTAATTTTTCTGTACATTGGATATACGGTACCTCATTTTTTCTAACAGCTGCAAGAGTCTACAGTTTGGATGTGCTACAGCTTATTTAACCATTCCCTTACTGATTGACATTTGCATTATTCCCAGTGGTTTGCTATATACATGCCTCCTTGCACACATGTGACTTCTTCTCAAATAATGATGAAGTAGAATTTCTGAGTCAAAAGAAATATATTTTTAAAATTCTGTTAGACTCACATAAGAAAAAATCGTATTAGATAGTGTCAGATTGACTTCCAAAGAGACTGTATTTATAATCCCCCAAACCTTTGCCATTGCTTGATGTTACAAATTTTTAACACTTTGGCCAGTCTGATGAGAGAAAAATGGCATCGTGTTGTATTAATATGCATTTCCCTGTTTAAGTAAGATTTAGTATCATTTTATGGATTTATTGACAATTTGGCTTTCTTTTCTGTGAAACATACTTATCCATTGATGATTGCTGCACTGGGTAGTTTGCCTTTTTCCTACTGATTTGTAGGATATCTTTACAAATTCTGGATATTCTTTGTCTATTATGAATAACATACATGTTATAAATATTTTCTCTGAATTTGTTGCATGTCTTTAAAAGAAAATTATCTTGAGGGTGCCTAGTTTGCTACAGATATTTTCTTTTTGATCCAAATTTGAATTTTTCCAAATATATATATCTAATTGTTCCAATACTCTTTATGAAATATCCATCCATTCCCTAATGTGAAATGTTGTTTTTACCAGATAGTAAAACTTCCTATCTACATAGATATGTTCCTGGACTTTTAACTTTTCTTACCACTTTCTTTAAGGTATATTTCTTTATACAGCATTACGAAAGATTTTGGGGGCTTTTTAGTCCAATCTACAGATTCCGTTTTTTAAAGAGAATTCGGTTCATTCACACTTAGCATACAACTATTATATTTGATTTGATTCCTTCTGGCTTAACTTACAATTTTTTCTTCTTTTTCCTTAATTTGGCCAGCTTGCTCAAATTGCTATGAAATCCTTGTTAATGTGGGAATTCCCCTGAACTTTTTCCATTCCATTAATAGTTATCTCCCCTTTCCTTTACTGGTGCTCACAATCAAACTCTTATTTTTTTTTTTTTATTACAGGAAAATGAGATATTATCTCTCCCATTTGGATACTCTATTCTCTTATAATTTCTCCAATTTGGGTGCTACTTTCCTCTGCCAGTAAGATATGCAGAATACTTTTACTTTCCTTATTTTCTTATTCTTACCCCAAGAGCCTTTGGGATGTGTTCACTCTGCAAGCCCTGCCTTCCAACTCCTAGGTTTTGCTGAAATGGCATAGTACTTTTATTTCTAGATCTTATTAGAATTTCCTTTGCAGTATTTCACCTTTATTTTAAGAATCCTTGTTCAGCATTACACATTTCTAGTCTATAATTATTTCTATTGAACTATATATGTATATATATTTATGCACAATAATACATGTATACACATGCATATATATAGGTAAATGTATAGATATATGTGTGTGTATGTATATATAAATATGACTTATTACTGACCCCTATTTCCTCTCTTCTTTGTTATAATTCATTTGATTTTGGTTGGAGTCCTTTAAAAACGATTTTCTTCAGAGAGTGCTATAATTTTTGAATTCTTGCATATTTGTAAGGATTGGACATTTTGGATCCTTGCATATATGTAAAGTAATAAGTTTTTAAAACTCCTATAGGTGAATGATGACCTGGCTAGGTATAGGTCTTGACCCCAGATATCTGTAGATGTTATTCCACTCTTTTTTTTTTTTTTTTCTGAAACTTAACTAGTCCCATATTAGGTCTCCCAGATCTGCCTTCAAAATCTCACATATTCTCTCATGATTTCAATTTCTTTGTATTTTTCTCTATGGTTTGTGATATTTCTCATACTTTATCTTCCAAGACACTAATTCACATCTCATCCTTATCTTTTTCCTTAAATCATCCACTTCATTTTTTTGGTTAAAAAAGCGTGTGTTTTAGTTTCAGGATATTTACATTGGGCTCTTGTTGTTGTTGTCATTTGTCTCCTCTGGTGACCCTTTAGAAGCCTGTTCTGGATATTAAGTATGTTCCTCCCTTTGTCGCTACCAGCCTCTTGGGTTTGTTGTTTCCCTTCTTTGCCTAATCCCCGTAGCTAGGAAACTGACTTGGTTGTGGAAGAGGCCCAGTCAGAGCAGGCAGACAGGTAGGCAACCCCCTATTGAGATAGCAGGAGGAACTCTATGATCCTGGGTCTCACGGCCCCAAAGGTGTAGCACCCTCTGCTCACCTGTTCAATTCCTCCTTAGCTTTTCAGGGGCCAGAGAGACTTGAGTGTGTATGTGTGGCAAGAGTTGTGGGTC
Source organism: Pteropus vampyrus (assembly GCF_000151845.1). Classification (NCBI taxonomy): domain Eukaryota; kingdom Metazoa; phylum Chordata; class Mammalia; order Chiroptera; family Pteropodidae; genus Pteropus; species Pteropus vampyrus. Next base: position 327,826 of record NW_011888795.1, read on the forward strand.
AGAATCTCACCTTGGCTCTCTTAGGGGGAGAAAACCCCACTTTAACTACCCAGCCTATTTCTTCCAAGCCCTTGCCTCCTGTTGGCCTCAGCAGCTGCTTGGCTCAGAACTGGTGGGTGGTGTTTTATGTGGAGGGAAAGTAGACACATTAAGCTGCTGCTGTCCCAGAATCCATTTCTTCACTCTCCATTCAGTTATTCTGATCTCTTTGTGTGTTAGTGTGCCACTAAGGCAGAGTTTTAATTACTGTGAAATTAAAGTGAAATTTGCTTCCTGGTAAGGCATGTCTTCCTTCTTTGTTTCTCTTTTCCAAATTTACCTTGGCTCTTCCTATGCATTTCCTCTTCCTGACTAATATTGGAATCAGCCTGTTGTTCCTCAGAACAGCTCCTTGTTGACTTCTTGGAAAGGATTGAACTAAATTTATAATATAGAAAGGATGGCCATCACTCCAAGATTGCACTTTCCCATCCAGAAACAAAATAACCATTTATTCAAGACCTCTTTTATATCCTTTAGTAAAGTTTTATGGTATTTTTAATCTGGACTGTGGACATTTCTTTTTAAGTTTACTATTAAATATTTTTATAGTTTTATATTTGGAACGTTTAGCTTTTTATTATAGAAAATTCCAAATGTATTCAAAAGTAGACAGAATAGTATGATGAACACTCATGCGACCATCACACAGCTTAAAAACTTTTTTCATTAAAATTTTTAATTGTGGCGAAATATACATAACATTAAATTAACCATTTCAAGTGTACAGTTTGTTAGTGTTAAGTACATTTCCATTGTTCTACAATCAATCTCAAGAACTCTTCCATCTTGTAAAACTGAAACTCATTACCCATTAAACAAAAACTCCCCATTCCTCCCTTTTCCCAGCCTGTGGCAACTACCATTCTACTTTCTGTCTTGGTGAATTTGACTACTCTAGGTGGTTCTTGTAAGTGTAATCACACACTAAGTGTCTTTTTGTGACTGTCTCATTTCACTTAATTTCCTCGAGTTTCATCCATGTTGTAGCATGTGTTAGGATTTTCTTCCTTTTTAAGGCTAAATAATATTTCATTGTATGTATAGACCTCATTTTGTTTGTCTGTTCACCTGTTGATGGACACTGGATTGCTTCCACATTTTGGCTATTGTGAAAATACCATCACTCAGCTTTAACAGTTATCAACTCAGAGGCAGTCCTGTGTCATCTATAATCCTTACATTTTTCCCTTCTATATTATTTTGAAGCAATTCTGAATGGAGTATTTTACAAATTTTATACATACATATACATATACATATACATATACATATACATATACATATACATATACATATACATATACATATACATATACATATACATATACATATACATATACATATACATATACATATACATATACATATACATATACATATACATATACATATACATATACATATACATATACATATACATACGTGTGTGTGTGTGTATTTAAACATCTACAGCACCTGGTATTCCTAGGTGGTCTCCCATCCAAGTACTAACCAGGCCCAACCCTGATTAGCTTCTGAGATCAGATGAGATCAGGCATGTTCAGGGTAGCATGGCTGTAGACGCAAATTATATTTTCTATTTGGTTGAAGACCATTCCCAGAGAAAATCAGAAACCAATACTATATTTTACTTCAAATAACTTAAATCTGTTTGGCATAAAAATGAAGGGCAGATGAGGTAAAAAAAAAAAAAAAAAAAAAAAAGAAAGAAAAAAAAGCTGCCATAGAAAGAGTGGATAAGGAAGAAGTATGTCAGAGAGTGGCTCAGGCTTATCACACGTACATGAGCTTCTTCTGCTCTCCTTTACTGTCACCTCCTTCTCCCTCAGATCTCTTATCCCCAGATACCTAAAGCAAGTAGGACTCCAAAGTTCACAGACCACTCACTGCAACCATCTGGTTTGGGGGCCTTGGAGAAGGTACTGCAAATCTCAGTCCACTTGCCTACAGCTGGGACATCTTGCTTTGGCAATGCTAGGGCTGGAGTAAAGCTATGCCTTAAACATGCTGACACTGCCTTGGGAGCCAAGGTCTATTCCTGGAGAAGAGATTAGTGGAAATTCCTTAGGAAGAAACTGGCTGCCTTTGAATGCCAGGAGGTGCCACTAGCTAACCTACCCAGAAACAAGGGTTCTGAGGTTCATATCACTTAAAAATTATGCTGAGCATCTGGATATGGCACGATTTAAGTGAATTAACTTGGCCTCTGTTGAGCCACCCTCTAGAGCAGACAGAGGCTCTCTGCTGGGATTTACTTTAGAGGAGTGCTATCCCTTTGCCATTATTACCTTGAAAAATGGGACCTTTTACTAAGGGAAAACGGCAGTAGCCATTCTGAAAGGGCCTGCATTCGTCTTCCCAGTGGCCTTAGGAAAAAACAATCACTCTTGCTCTCCCTTAAAGTTCCCTTTACTTATGGTCCCCAGTTTTCTCTTTCTAAGTCCATCAACATCATAAATAGCCACTTAACATTCCCTTATAGACAGCTCAAACCTTGACTGGTTTACATCTAAAGGAAATTCTTGTCACTGTAGAAAATCTCTTGGTCTCTTTCCAAGCAAGCCAGTAGCCCTGTCATCTTTCTTTTCCATTTAGCTGGTCTGAGATTTCTCTCCACCCTCGTGAAGAGCATCAATAAGTATGGCTGAATCCAGGATCTGATCTTGAACAGTGTCCAACAAAAATTGAAGCATCTGTGGCCTGTTTGCCCTCTACCCCCGAACAATCAGTAGATATGTGTCTCGAGCTCGTGACATGATCTTGGGAGTCAGAGAGGCAGCGTCCTGCACTGAAGACTCTGCTCTACCCCATTCTTCCACCAACTCTCTGAGGAACGTACACCTATCACTTCTATTCTTTTACCTCAGTTTTCCAATAAAATCAGAGGGATTGAACCGGATGGTCCTGAAGACTCCTTCTAGTTCTGAGTAGATGAAAAAAAAGTCACAAAACCTGAAAATTAGAAGCACCTGTGTGGCTCCAAGCCCTAATTCAGAGACTCTTAGAGGCCACCTGGGCCAAAGATGTAGTTGGGAGGGAAGTGGAAGCTTCCGGTGGGGCTTCCCAGGTGGAATCTGGAAGGCGCTTTGGCATATATGAAAAGAGTCCGGAGAGCCTGGAATAGCAAATGAGCTGATTTGACCTGGGTTGGGGATGGGCTGGGCTACCTCAGTAGAAAGACTAGTTCCCGACATTGCATGGATGGGATCTTGGGACACCACTGAGTTTAGATGGCTGCGGATCTGAGGCCCAACATGGACTTGGGGCCACAATAGCAAAGAATCCATTTTCTTCATGCAGAAAGGCAGCTGCAACCCAGGATGAAGAAATGGCTCCAAGATTTAAAACCCAAGGAGGAGCTTGATGGAAGTTGCAACGAGGAGCATCCAGAAGAGAACAATGGAGGCTCACCTCATATTTTGAAGCAGTGGTTCTCAGGCCTTAACACACATC
>NW_011888795.1:332785-337396 GCF_000151845.1 Pteropus vampyrus
TCATATGTACACATCTTGTCCCCACGAGGTCACTACAGGGAAAGATTAGCCTTGGCAGGTTTAAATATCCTTGAGTATGTGCAGGATGGTACAGTGCCTGGCATGCTTTGAAGCAACCCTTTTCTCCCTTGAATTTGCAGAAGCAATAACTGTAAATGGGACTCTCCTCTCCACTGAAGGAAGTAATCTGAGGCTACAAGTAGGTAAACCAAATGTCTTTTTTTTTTTTTTTTTTTTTTTATCTTCTTGTTTCTAAAGTTCTCTCTGACCTGAGAAGTGTAAGGCACAGGCAGACTTGCTAATCACTGCTGACCAGAGGAGGAGCTACATTTGGGAGGAGGTCTCCAAGGGGCCCTTCCTTCTCTTCATAGACCTTGAGGTCAAATCTAGTGGAAAAAAGTCTTCTGCTACAATAATGAGAATAATGTCAGTTTTATCCCAATTCAAAGGAAAGAAAAAATAATGGAGTTTTATCAATCGTAAATTTTTCTTAAGCTTTTAATGTCTGGTTTTTGTGTATGTGTGTGTGTGTGTTTTTGACCACTGGTAAGAAGAAGGTGCAGCAAGTAGAATTTTTTCCGAAACTCTGCAGACATCACTGTGGGCATTTGCTACCTGACCTAATTGGAACAGCACTGCTCCCAGAGCTACTCAGGAGCCGCCTGCTGCCGGGAAGGCAGGGAGGGGAGGTCAGCTTGACCTGATGCTTAATTATATCCGGATGTTTCTATGTTCTAATCCACCCATAGAAAGGACAGTCAGGTAGAAAAAGAACCATTTCCACCTGACTAAAAATTTTTCTTTGGTGTGACAGTGGGGCAAGCATGTGGCTTAAAGTCTGACCGTCCTATGTTCTAATCTTAGCTCTTCTACTCGCTAGTTGTACAATTTTGGGCAAGTTATTTGACCTCTCTGAGCCTCAGTTTCTCCATCTGTGAAATGGAGAGATAACTGCTTACCTAAGATTTTTGGTAGGATTGACTAAGATAATATACAGAGTGATTGATGATACTCCTGATCTAAGAGAAATGGCCCTTATTATTACTCTGATTCATATATTGTTTATGGGTGCTATTTTGGGGGGATGGGATAACTTGGCCACAGGTATGTACAGTCCGAAAAATTAGATCCAGCTTTCCTTTCAGAAGCTTTCAGGTTATGGGGCCCTGCATTGTTTTACCTAATATATCCTCATTAATTCTTTATCCACACCTCAGCCCCAGCTCCACTCCCTCCCACTTACTTAGAGAAAGCAGAAACCTGTGGTTTTCCTGCTGGCATTTTGTTCAGACACTGGTTTCTAAAAGCCTTTCCTGCCACTTGGAAGAATGAAAGAATACAAGGAACCAGAATGCTGATTCCTCAGAGGGAGACGCAAGGCTTCACGGATTTGCCGACACAGCATATCATGGCCTTTACGCTGTTCCCAAGGGTGAGAGGAGATGGCGTTACTGTTGCCTGGAAGTGAGCACAAATGGAGCCTTGTCTCACATGCCCAGAATGCCCACCGCTCCATGCGCTCTCTCCCTGACACTGGCTTCATGTGGCCAGTGGGGTAGTTTTCCAGCAAACTTGTTGTGCCAACTTGACACATGGATCTAGCCCAGCAGCCCACCTTGCTCTGTTCTGAGGATCTCCTGGGAGGGCCTTGGTCCTGCTGGACTTCTTGTCTGGGCACGTTTACTCAAAGATGAGAGAGGGTCAGAGACAATGAGAGCCAATCAGAGAGAGGCTGAGAGAGACAGAGAATCAAAGAGACAAAGATTAAAAGAGTGACATAGAGAGAGACAGAGAGACAAAGAGATATTGGGGTGGGGGAGAGCAAGCAGACCTAGAGGAGACACTAAGAGAGATAGAAACAGGAAACCGAGAGGCAGAGACTGAGAGGTAGAGAAAGAGACAGACAGAGAAACACACAGTAAAACAGAAAGAAACAGAAACACACACAGGAGAGATGGTAGAGGGGAGACATAGGCAGACTGACACAGAGAGAGGCTTGTAGAGAGACTGAAAGACAGAACTACAGTGAGGGAGAGCTATAGACAGAGAGACAAGAGACAATCAGAGGGAGAGGGAGAGAAACACAGTTTAGAGGGAGGTGAGGCTAAAGAGAGAAGCCAGACTTAGGGGCAGACAGGACAAGCAGTAGCTCTGTTGGGGACATGCATAGTTTGCACCCAAGAGCCTTCACGCAAAAGTGGTTTCTTAGCTCTCAGCAGCCAGCTGAATGTCATGTTCTGATGATACGCTTCAGAAAGTGGACTGGGCAGACTTTCAGGGACAGCTGGGCTTTGGCTGTAGTTTATAGCAGCCAACCCTTTAATGCATGTGCTAGGGCTGTAGGCAAGTCTTGGGGACTCAGAGCAGGCTCTCCCCGAAGTTCCCCACAGGACCACGACAAGGACCCTGTGGGCTGATTGAGCTGAGAAACAGGAGTGTCCTCATGCACATTTAGGCATTGCTTAGTCAGGAGTCTGCAGGGGATCTGGGGTGGGGTGGGGGGCTGTACCCCACAGCTGCTGCTCTGGCCCTGGCTGTGGGTGCAGACCTCTGCTTCATCTCTCGAATATGGGGAACAGCTAGCCTATTTCCTAAGCCAACTTCTCCCCTTCAGGCATGCACATGCCGCCGTGCGTGCGTGCGTGCGTGCGTGCGTGCGTGTGTGTGTGTATGTGTGTATGCTTTCCAGTCGGCGGGGGATGGGAGGGGTGGTGGTAGCTTCTCTTAAGCAAAGAGAACTTGGTATTTAAAGTCAGCCATCACAGAATTTCCATATTTCCCAACACAGTGGGGCAGTGGAAAATGCTTCATATAGGAAATCCTAGCTAGTATCAGCATGGTATCCTCAAACACCTAAGATGCTGAGCTCATTCTGGGGCCCTGTTCCCAAAGCCTCTTCCTCGCTCCCATTTCATCCTCACTCCTTAACTTGTCCAGTGTTCCTCTAATTCCTACCTGTTCCCTTTCATGCTTCAAGGACTGCTGAGGCTTCCCTTTTTCGGCCCTTCTCTCCTTCCCTCACAGTGTTTGCCCACTCTTACTGGCCCAGACTCTTCTGGAGCTTATCTCTGTTCCTAGGACCCTTCTGCTGCTGGCCAGCTCTCTTACTGGCCAAACTCAGGGCAACAGACATTGCCCTGAGGCTCCAGGAGATGTGCTACCATCTCCTTGTTGGAAAGGCAGGTGATACCTAAAAAATGCTGCCCCTTTGACCCCGGGACCTCAAAATAGAAGTGGCAATATAAACAAACCCATCAGAGAAATCCAAGCCTACCTATGGATTAGGAAACTGGGTGTGGGGGATAGGGGTTGAGGGAGTGGGGGTACAATTGCAAGATAATTGCATTCTTGTGCCTGCTTTCAACTTCCCACATGAGTCAACATGGAGTTTGAAGCCTCTCAGAATGGTCAGTTTACCAAAGGTAAGTCCTGTGCAGGATGGGAGTTTGGTGTCATGTTATGGCTGGGTCAAATGCACCCTGGGGATGGTCAGATTGTTGGCACAGCATGTGGCTTCCTCAGCAGGCTGGCTCAGAGCCCTCATCAATACTAGCAGTCTTACTTTCTGTTTCCACTGTACTTTACTTCCCTAAGCACTTTCCCACTCATTATCATACTGCATTCTTCACACAATCTTTAGGAGGTAGGCGATCCTCCCTTTTAGTAAAGAAAGTAGGGGTGGGAGAGGTGCATAGTGCCAGAGCCATCGCTCAACCTCTGGATTCAAAAACCAGAGGCCCTTTCCGCTCTGTTCAGATGCTTTTATACTGAAACACTGTCCAGCCCCTGTCAGCATCTTAGCTCCTGTCCTTCATTTTCCGCTCAAATGAAAAGCCAAAGTGGCAAGAGAGGCCTTGCCTGTTATTCCTCAGGGAGTGAGACAGTCCTAGGACCACACAGAAATCTTCTGGCCCAGGATGGGGCCAGAATTTTCCTTTCCAGCAGTCAAGCCTCCCAGTCTTTCCCTTGGATACATTCAAGCCACCCTGCCCTGCATGTGGGCCAGAAAAAGGCTCAAATTCTTAGCCATAGAATGAGCACTGGCCACAGGCTCCAGGGAGGCACAAGGGAGTCGGGGACTAGGGGAATTTATGGTGTCTTGTCGTTGGCATTGCTGATCTTCAGGAAAGCTACTGCTCTCGTGCATGTGCATCTTAGATCTAGCTCTTTGCTTACTAGTGTTTTCAGCTGATGCTCTGTAATTTTCTAGTCATAATTTTCTCTCCTTTCCAATAATATTACTTCTTATGTATATTTTATTGCTATAATCAGATTTTCCCAGTATTAAACAAAAGTAGTAATTGTAGAGATTTTTGTTCCTTATTTTAATGAGACTATGTCTAATGTTTTACAGTTAAGTATTTATTATGTTTGCTATTGTCATGAGTTGCATTTGATTGTGTTAAGGAAATGTCTTTAAAATATTTTCTTAACAAGTCAGGAATGAGTGTTAAATTTTCTGATAAAGATTAGTAGCTGCAAAATGTCTTGAGTCAAGGGAATGGATCAAGCAGAATGCCTATTGGAGTGGTCTAGTAAGTCTGGCAGCCTTTGCTGGAAAGATGGGGTGGAGGACAGGGGACGACACATGACATAGCTCTGCTACTTGTC
>NW_011888795.1:338571-340764 GCF_000151845.1 Pteropus vampyrus
AGCTGGACCTTTGTCCTGACATAAACAGATAAGAGATGCTGAAACTGATCTTAGGAAGAGCTTTCCCACCATCACTGCTCACCATCATTTCAGATTTCTGTGTTGCTGCTACAGTTGTCTTATCAACGATTGAGTCTTGTATTCTCAATAACCAGTTATACAATTCCAACTTGTCCAGATGGCACCTCAAAAATGCACAAAACCAAACTCAGACTCATTATGTGCTCTGGTCAGTGCCCTCTCGATGTCTGTGTTTCATCTATGGCACCTCCACCCTCCCTGGGAGAACTCCTCTTTGATTCCCTTCACACTTGGCTGCCTTGGGTCTCTACTGACCATCACCCCAGGACAAGTTCCCTTGATTCACCATTCAAACTACTTTTTGTTCCTGTTTCATTCTCTGCATCTCTACTGTCAATGCCCTATTTGGGGCCCTCATCATCACTGTTGCATGAGTGGACTGACAGGTGTCTTGCTGTGTTAAAGATCCAGTGGAAAAGCAGAAATGGAGCTTGGAAAGGAGGGCAGACAGGTCATATGTGGGCAGAAATAGAGAATCTGGAAAGAAATCAGACACAGAAGAGTGATTCGGGGAACAAATAGGTCAAAACAATGTTCACTTCTGATGGCAAGTCCTCTGAGCAGTTGCCAGGGGGAAAGGGAGGCCCCTAGGAGTCTTAAAGCACAGAGCAGTGAGGCAATGCACATATTCATCACTGACCCTCTTATTCCTTCCTGTTGCTCACCCTAGCGATCAAATCCTACTCTTCCATTACTCATTCGTTCATTTATTCATTCATGCATTCATCCAAATAAAACTTCTCTAGGTCTCCACCTTGCCTAGGGCCCAGAGTTGGACTTTGCTGTTCAGGACCCAGAGACAAATAAGAAGTATACTGTACTCTCTGAGAACTCACAATCCACTTGGGAAAAGCAAGTGGGTAGTTGGAGGACCAGGGGACTACAGAGAAGTATGCCTCACTTTCTTCTGCTTATACCTTGTCCCCTCAAAAGGGACCTAATGAACTCAGCAGGGACACTGACTGCCACAGCAGGGACTTGAAGGAATAAAGATATGGTCTAGAGGCTGATGTGCAGTAAAGAAATACATGACCTCTGCAACAGTTCATGGAGGCCCTGGTGCTGATCTAGGCAAGGTATTTACCATGAGCTTCCTGGAGGAGCAGAATCAAAGAGGTAGGAGGCACTGAGAAGGAAAGTCAGGAACCAATGTTTAAGAGAGGTCAAGTCCAAGGGAATCTTGCCAGCCTGTAATCAGGAAATCGGCCCAGGAGTCAGGAGCCAAGAATAGGAACAGGGCAATGCAATGGGCAAAGGTTGGGCTGGGAGTATGTAGGACTGCTTCTAATGAGGTTTGACTTCCTGGTGCAGGGACAAATGAGTGAGTTAAAAAAAGTAGTTTGGTTGGGAAAGAGAATCATTTTTTTTTTCTTTTTCTTTTCCTTTTACCTATAAATCTGTATGGCAACAGGGGAGAGAACCAGAATTGACAGTTAAAGATACAGAGGTCAACTTGCAGCCAAGCAAAAGGTGGAGATGCTAACACAGCTAGGACATACTCACAATGAAAGAGGGTGTCTGGGGGCTTGTGAGCTCTAAGTCATTTAAAGTGCTCAGACTGAGAGAGGCTGGGTGGGTGCTGTCAGGGATGGTGTGTATGTGGGTCCAGGATGGGGGCGGGGACTGATTTTTGCTGACTAGGAGCTTTGAGGTGCTTCCAACTCTTACTTCGTGTGGATTAGAAAAAAGCACCCCCTGCACCAGGTGGACACAGCCCCCATAGTCTTCTGATTTGATGAGAAGAAAAGGTCTGGATTATAGCTCCCACTTTCTCCCTCTTGTGCAGTGGGTAACATACACCATTTTACTCCGTGGCCCTGATCCCTCTGCCTTGCTCCTCTCAGCTATGTCTTTTGTGTGCTGTGAGCTCAGGACTAGACATAGAAGAGAAATGGATCAATAATGAGAATGAGTAGGAGGCTCAAGGAATAGTTCCATATCAGAAATCAGCCACTTGGAAGACAAAGCCACCCTAAGCCAGTGTTTAATATTAAGACTGATGTCTTGGCTCTTCTGGGCCTTTCCCAGAGACACAGAGCACAAGGGAGGCTGAAGACAAAGGGACACCTTCCAGGAACAAATTCCCAGATGCCTTCTTCCCTCACTGGTCAG
>NW_011888795.1:341939-344585 GCF_000151845.1 Pteropus vampyrus
TGTTCTTCGAAGCTGGTGCTAAGAGCTTCTCCTGCAGTTCCCTTTCCTCCCCTCAAGAAGCAAAGGTGGGTCTATGACACTTCCCCTGTGGCGGCTAGGGGCGCCTTACTCACTGAAATCCAGGTCCTGCCTGTAGTGAGGTTTAGACTGCATATGTGGTATCCAGAGCCCTCATCAAAGTAGCTGCCTGCTATGGCACCGGTGACCCTGAACCAATATCTATTTTTGGCAATAATTATCAAGAATTTTGTAAGCGCCTGGGTACGTGAGCAAATCTTTTAAAAATAGGCCTATATTGTCTCCCTAGATTCCTGGCAGTGACTCAGCACACTGTACAGTAGCTGTGATTCACAGAGTGGGTAGGCACCAAAGGCCCATGGGTGAGTCTCGGCAGCTGTTCAGCTCACCCTCCTAGAACCCAGAGCGGCACAGCCAAGGAGAGGCAGTACGTAGTACAACTCGCAGCCCTAGTCTTCCAGAATGCCAGTGTCACTACCAAGCCCCAGGCTTCTCTCTGCCTTATAGACCTGGCCGACCATTAAGAACAAGGGCATTCGATAGGACAGCTTCAAAGCTGGGACAGAGTAGGGAAGGGGACACACTGAGACTCTGACACTCCAATGTAGAGGCAGAGCAGATACGTTCCTATGCACTGCAGGAATGAGAAAAAGGGGTCCACAGGAAAGAGAGGAGGAGGAGTGGACAGGGAAAGCCCCAGCCGATAGAGGCCCAGCCAAGAGTCTTGGGCTTTGGGCCCAGCGGGGCTGCTGACTCATTGTGGGCTCTTAATCTCCTGTGGAGAACAGGCCCAGCTCCTGGAAGCCTAGAGGGCTTAGTGGTGTTTGTGCAGCTACAGAAGTGAGGCCTGTGGGCTGGCGTGGAGCCCTACCAGGCTATGGATGGGAGGGAAGGGGAGCAGGGCACAGTGAGAGAGAGCAGTGAGAGACAGAATGAATCCTTGGAGACAGAGAAGTGAGACTGCACCAACCTGAAACAGGAATGTTTGCAGAAGGGACTGACAGACAGAATGTGGGGGTGGTGGGTGGAAGTGGGGGGAAGTCAGGGAAATCTACACCCATGAAGTCAGTCTAGACTGTACACCCAGGTTTAGGAAGAGATGAATTATACATTTTTTAGTTTTCATAGCTGAGTCAAAGACTTCAATTTTCTCAATAAGTATACCGAATCTGCTCAGAGGTTTAAAGAGCCTAATAAGTTAAGTACATTAACAGAAACCCAGTTAAGAGCTCTTGTTTCTCTCCTTCTGGCCCCTCTACTCCACCCCTGCCCTCTGAGGACCCCAGTATTCCTTAATTCTCTACTCCGCTTCATTATACAAACATGAGATGGGAATAAAAACACCCCCGCTTCTACCTGCCTCTTTGAATGCTGAGAGAATGATGAGAGAATGATGAGGAAGAGGCTTGTGCATCCCCAGGCTCTGTGTAAAATGCTGAATCTTGGCCCGAAATGTATAGAGATAATGCTGTTTTGAAATGTTTTCAGAAGTGTTTCTATAGCCTATAAATCTTTTTGCTCTGGGGCTTCCCATTCACTGTAGCAGGGAGTGTCAGCACTTCAGGGGGAAAGCACATCTCTGCCATTGCTAAGGTTTCACTGTCAAATTACATTTTTGTGAGTCTCCCAAATGACAATAGGCTTGAAAGTCAAATGCTAGAGAGGGTTTTCTAAAGGGCTAGAGTATCAAATCATAGAATTTTATCAGTGGGAGGTCCCTACCAGGCAGGAAGAGGAAGGGAAGAAGCCCATCTCCATATTTCCTACAGATCATGGGAAAAGGAAAGCAGAAAGGAATTGCTGAGCGGTGAGATAGGCATGTGTCTCCATCTTCCCACTCCATTCTGGAGGAAGGGAGGATGTGTTCGATAAGTCAAGGAAAATATTCTGTCCTCTTCTCAGAGTCTGCAAGGACCAGCTCACATACTCCCTTCACTAGCTTGGGAGTGTCAGTGGCCACATCAAAGGAAATACTAGCTAGCATGAGAATCTCCAGGCTCCTAGAGGCTGATAAGGAACTTAGCTAAAAGTGAGTGGGGAGCTGGGAATGGGGGATGCCTGGCACTGTAGCCAAGATCGGCCCTCCTGGGTAAGTCAGCCTGGAAGTTCAGCCAGACCTGAGGCCTTGTGGAACCCAGAGAAAATCCTGGATGGGCCAAATAAGCAGAGAGACAACTGAGCCTTAGCAACATTGCAGCAGACATCAGCAGAACATCCATCCATTACCTGTGGCTCCGTGTGAGCCCTCAGACTAGCAACTCTCAATCATGACTGCACAACAGATTCACCTGGCATGAGTGAGCCCAGGGTCCAAATCCAAAGGTTCTGATATCATTGGTCTGGGGTGAAGCTATGGCATTTGGTATCTTTTTTAAAAACCTCCTGAGCTTGTGAATCAGGGAAGTGAATTTCTTCCTTCAGGATTAGAATTATCCTCCACACCAAGGCCAGGACTATAGTGAGGCAAGAGAGTCACCTTGGCTGTGAAATGGAGGGAGGCACTCACTATCAAGGTCACAAAAGCACAGAGTGGGCGCCTGAGCATGCCTCCTTCCACGTGTGTCCCAGGTGCCAGCCTTGCTTCACTCCAGCCCTGTCCACCTCCTCTCCAGACACCTTCCCTGGCCC
>NW_011888795.1:345175-358504 GCF_000151845.1 Pteropus vampyrus
CCCCCCCCCCCCCCCCGTTTCATCCTGGCCTCCAGAAGAAAACCTGACCTGGCACTGCCAAAGGAATCAGGCATGATACATCTGGGATGGGGGTGCCATTCTGTGTTTTAACCCCAAGTCCTTCTTACAGGGGTAGGGACAAGGGCTCTGGCCTCTAGGAGCAGAGCTAGGTTTTGAATGGTGTCAGAGCACCTTTTAAAGTCTGGTTCTGTTTCTATAATCTCCTGTCACCTCAGCTTTGACAGCAGTGGGAAGAGTTTTCAGTAGAAGAGTTGGTAGGCAGGAGACTTAGCTCCTGATCATATCACTGACACTCAGTCATGCTCTGGGCCCTGTAGCGGCCTCTGGTGCCAGGTCACAAACCTCCAAATTCTGAACCAATTACCTTTAGGAAAAGAATTTGAGGTTTGACTTCCTTCAGATCTAATGGCTTGGCCAGATCTACTGGCAGAGGGGATCTGCCTGCTCCTGGGAGCTCTGGAGACAGTTAATATGTGAGCAGCTACTGTGAGGCTCTCTAATGAAGTAAGCCACTTCAGCTCAAGTTCTTTCTCTCTCAGTCTTGCTTTCTGCTGAGAATGGCATCAATGACCCATAAAACTCGAGAGCTGTTTCCTTTACCCATTTGCTGGGATCTATTAATCACTTCTGATAGCCAGCAGCTAACCCATCTGCAAGACACCTGGTCTTGATTTAATTAATGTGCAAAGCAAAAGAACATCAAGCAGGTAAAAATCTGTAATTAACAATAGTCTCTCATGATTTTCTTTGTGGCCCCCACCCCCACCCCCACCCTTTTCCAGGCAGTGGGAGGGAATGAGAAGGCAAACAGTTTAATTCCATCTTGAGTAATTACTCTGGACAACCCTCTAAAAAACTTGCTGGCTCTTTAACTCAGCAATTTGAGCTTGCATTTGGGAACATCATCAAACTGTAAATGCTCTGATCTTTTTTGCTTTTGTACATAAAGAAAACCAAGTACACCTAATTCTTATACTGTGTTATCATAAGCATTAGAAACTCTTGGCACATGGCCACAGCTAGGAGGTTTGAGAGGGGCTGGCTTTGTCAGGAGGAGGAAATAGCTGGATGCTCTTAGAGTGAACATCAAGACAGAAGCCAAGAGGCTGGAGCTCTGGTCCCTGCTCCCCAGTGGCTCACGAGATGACACTGGACAGGACATGTCCCCTCCTGACCTCCATTTAAAACAACGAGGTAGGGCCAGATGATTTCTGAATTTCAAGGTTCCACCTCCCCAAGCCCTGCCACTGATGCTTCTAGGAAACGCATTCTTTTCCCACACCGCGAACCCAGAAGTGAGGCAGGTTAGGCAGGGGCAAAGGTAACTAGGAATAGGGGCTTGATCTGCAGGCTTATTAAAATATTTAAGGAAAAGATGACCAATTGTGGATTTTGAGATTCCATTGAACAGTGGCACACCGTGGATGCAGTGTAGAACCCGTAGCCACAGAGGAGAAAAAATTTAACTGGCCTCTGTGAATTTTGTGAGGCACCTGGGACCTCAGCCTTAATCAATATCACATGCTTTCCTATAACACTAGAAAAGCACACAGGTTTTAGGCACTCGCTCAAGTTAAACCAATGCCATTGCCTTCCACACTATTGCATGCTCTTCTCCTCTGGAGGAGAAAAAGCAGAACTGGGGCAACAGGGGCAGAGATCTATTCATTCATTTCTTCACTCGGGCATTCTTTCAGCAGATGCTAAGTACTTATAATACATGGGGCCCTAAGGCGAAAGTAGGAACCGAATGAAGCATAGCTCAGGGCTGCCAAAGAAACTTTGAGTGTCTATGTTCACTTTTTTGGTACTTTTTCTGTAGATTTGTAAAAAGACAGAATAATTCACAAGGAGACTTATCTTCTAGCTCTTAATGAGCCTGAATGGCCACAGATCTTTAACATGCCCTCTTCTGTCTGCTGAGTTCCTATTCTGTTTTGAAGGCCCAATTCCACACCACTCCCTGGGAAGCCTCTCCTGATATCCCTGGGCAGATATAGTCTCTTTGTCTTCTGGTCACCCATGGCATTTGTTGGTCCCACTCCATTGGTTATTGTATGTCCAAACCTGCACTGTTTTTGAATCTGTATGTGCCTTATTCTCTTTGGGACTGGTAGCTCCTCAAGGGCAGGGATGATTGAGGAACAGGAAGAACAAACTTATTGGAGTGGTCAATATCTGGTTATGAGATCATATTGTAGTTTTGTAAGTATTGCCATTGAAAGAAATCGGGGAAAGTATACACAGGATCTCTCTGTTTCACATCTCATGACTGCAAATGCATCTACAATTATCTCCAAATAAAAAGTCAAATTAAAGAATAAAACGCATGGAATCATAAGGCCTCAAAGTGGGAAGAAATTCAAGCAGTCCCCTAGTCCTGTCTTTACCCAATGTGTAAATCTCTGCCACAGCATCCCACATATAAATTTATCCAGCTTTTTTCAAACTCCAGCAGTGGGGAATTCACTATCTCATGAGAGAGAGCACATCATTTTCAGACAATTAAAATTCTATTCTGAAAGAAAATTGCCAGGCTATCACTTCCCCTTGGAGCTCACACAGAACAAGTTGTTCCCTCATCCCCATGACAACCGCCCAGGTATTTGAAGATGGTTATCATGTCCATCTGGGTCTCCTCCAGGATGCGTAGTTTCAGTTCTCTTAACTTATCTCCATAGCTTTGGGATCTCACACCATTCTAGAGCTTCTTCTCGGAATGTACCTCATATATTACTCTGATCTGAAAAAGGATTAACAACCTCCTTTGTTCTGGACTCTCCACTGGTTCAAATGCGGTTAAAGACCACATTAGCACCTTTATGCTAACTCCATACCATTGGCTCATTTTAAATACAGAGTCTACAAAAACCCTTCGATCTTTTTGTTAACACCAGCTGCAAGCAAGCTCCCCATCCCCCCCCCATTGGCAATTATTGTTTTGTTTTGTTTTGTTTTGTTTTTGAGTCACAGGCAGGACTTTACAGTTCTCTATACCCAGCTGCAGACCTAACCTTTCATCTGTTGGCAACCTGAAGGTCTGAGTCTGTAGTGAGATGTAGAAGACCATGAGTGAGAGCTGTGCCCTCGTGCACCCTGCTGTGTGTTGGCCAATACCCAGCAGTGTGCCCAGACGTGTGAGTACTTCCAGCGTTGGCAACCTTAGGGTATTGCTCATTGTTGCTGAATAGCAAGATAGGTTTATTTTTATAATAAGCATTTACTGCAGAACAGCCTATCAGAACCTCCCGGGTTTCACAACTCTTCCAGCTTGGTTACTTATGCAGAATGATGCCAGCCTGGCTGCCATCCTCATTCTCCATCCCCATAGAGACACTGACTGGGAACCAGAGCATCAGGTTAAGGCTCAGTGCCAAAGATCTGTGCCTGGGGCTCAGGGAGACAGAGAGGATGCCTCTGTGGGACATTAGAGGGCAGAGCCGTCTCACCCCCAACTAAAATAGAAGAGAAGGCAAGGCTTTCAGGCTATTTAGAGCAGAGCGGCACAGAGCACCTGCTTATGTAAAATCAGTCCAACTCTCTTTAGGGAGAAATAAGCTCGGTCTAGAGCCCAGTGCCCAAAAGCTTCATCTTATCCTGTGTTCTCTTCCTTTACCTCTCTTGGCATCAAAGCATTATCGCATTGGCCCATGAGAGGCCATGGGAAGCACAGCCCTTTCTGACCCCTGTTTAAACACCGTCATTGGCTCTTGTTATCATAGATTGCACTCTTGCCACTCTCTTCACAGGACTGACTCGTCTTCTTGGTGTGGCCTTCTTCCCACTTTATTGTCAAAGCCCCAACCATTCTTTTGTGACTCGGCTCAAATTCATGCTTATAGGAAGCCTTCCTTAGTTCTTTCAGTAATTATAATCTCACTCTTCTCTATGCTTCTCTCTTTTCAATGACCAGGGGGACACAGTTCTGGCAAAATTCACAGAGGAGCTGCTATATTGGTATTGGGACTTGCCTTATGTGGACCCTATTTTGTCTTGTTTCCATCTAGTCAATGCCTATGGCTAAGTCTCGTTGGTGTCCCCCAGTACCTATCTATCTCTTCTTCATGGCAGTAGAAATATTAGCAGAGCACATGATCGCCCAGAATAAACACGACAATCTCTATTCTCCTTTGTAGCTAGGCATTGCCATGTGACCAAGTTCTGGTAAACGGGATATGGGTAGAAATAGTGAGAGCAATGTTTGCATATTTAAAGGGAAGGAGGCTTTCCTCCTGTGGCCCTTTTCCCATTTTCCATTGGTTGGAATGTGGATGTGGCGGTGAGCCATGTTAAACCATGCAAATGAAGACAACAAGCTAGAGCCAATGGAGCAAGAAGGGAAAGAAGCCTGTGCCTCTGGTGATTCGCTGAGCAGAACCCTTTAACCAGCTCAGATGTTACTTGAGAAAAATGCTTCTATCTTGTTGAAACCCCAGCTACTCTGGGTCTCTGCCGCACATAGCTAAACCTGCATCCTAACTAATATAGTGTCCCGCTGCACTTAATTCTGGGTTTCCTGCTCTGCTTCTGCCCTCTCCCTGACTCTCTTTCAGCGCACTGCTTCATCTCCCAGCTTCTTGGCTTTTCTCTCCCCACTTAGTCTAACTTAACCTCTCAAGGCAGCCTTGGATCCTTTCTCTGGCACTGCCCTGACAGTGAAGCATAGGGACAAGGGTGGTGGTGGCCAAGCTGGCATTTCCAGATTCTGTCTGCTCTCCGGTTCCAATCTCCACTACTTGGATGTCAGACACCAAGCATGTAGAGCCTCCTCAGCCCTTCTCTTGTCTACCTGTCTTTGAACTGAGTCCTTGCCTTATTTCCTTGTGACCAGACTGTGGATGGGCATTGTATCTGCCTCCTCTTAAAAGTTCTCCCAGTAACTTGTCCATAGCTGGCCCTTAATCGATACGTGTAGATTCAAATTTGGGATTCTTAGAGCACCACAATGAGTCCTAGACCGTGCAGAGTATTACGGGAAAAGTACTAGCCTTTTCCAGTTATTGAAGCCTTCCCAGCTGGAAAAGGCAATTGGATCGATAAATCAATACACCAGCTGCTTCTCAATTGGGGTTCTTCCAAGACTTTTTCCTCTCCATAAAAAAAAAAATAAAAGAGAGAGAGAAGAAAAGAAAGAAAAAAAAAAGAAAGGAAGAAAAAAGGAGAGGCTTATGGCATTCAGCTGTACTCAATCCCCTAGCACTTCAGCCTCCTGAGACAAGCTATGCCCATCCACTGATGACCTTTAAGTATTAAGCAACAAACCTAGAGCAGGCTAAATCTTAGTCACTGAGCTGAGAAGAAAGAGTTGGTCTGCACTGTACTTCTTGTAACACCTAAAAATAACTTCTCCCTCTGCACCTGAGTGGAGAAAATGGGAAATACAGTATAATACCTTAATTAAGTAACTGATAAGGCAGATATACCCTCTGTACCAGATTTTATAGATCTGAGAGGGCTAGAAGACTTGTGTCTGTGTACTAGAGGGCATAGTAGATCAAATCTTGGGGCAAAGAGGCACATTATGGTGGGACTTTACCACATCTTCTTCCAGTAACTAGTGCAGAGAAGGTTCAGTGGGAAATTAAAAGCCACTGGATGTGGAAGATGAAGCTCTGGCTTAGAAATGAGAAAATTGTGTCCTGAGCACCATCTCTGCCACTTCTTGCTTCCCTGAGACAGTGGTCCCTGGACATGTTCCCGAAGCTTTCTGGACTCATTTTCCTCTTTCTCTGGTGGAAAGAGTGGATGAGATGCTCTCCAAGTCCTTTTCAGACACAGCATTCTTGGAGTCTGACTGTTTCTCATGGTCATCTGCATCACAGCTTCCTTCAACCCCTCTCTGCCTCTACCCCACTTGGCCACTCACAAGCACTGATACCTTTCCTCACTCCTCCCTGCCATTAAACTAGTCTGTTCTAGTCTAGACAGTCAGGTACAATCAGAGTTTCCCATAAACACAGACTCCCATGAACACCAAACAGAGAGGGACTAGGAGGGGAAGGCAGTGCATGAGCCAGGCCCTATGAGTTTCCTTAGAGACTGTCTGCGCTGTGTGCAGCCAGGGTCATGAAGAGAACAGGAAATGGTGGCTCAGACCCCTCCATGCATGTTAGTAATTTCTCTAGAGCTCTGACTTAGTTTTGTTTTCTTTTACTTTTCTGGCTAGTTCCAAAGTCTTACCACACATCCTCGCCACCTCATTTATTCATCAACATGTACCTTCTTTTATTCCCTCTTTTTCTCTACCCAAATGAATAATCATAAGCTGCAACTGGCTCTCAAAGGAAAGAGTACCAAAATAGTCAATATTTGGACCCTGCATGCTGTCTCCCAGAATACTTCCTCAAAAACTGTGCTCTACTGCAACAGCTTGGCCTTATTTAATTAAATTCCTGTGAACCCGTGCAGCAGATGAAAAAATGGTCATAATCATCTGTAGCGCCTCTCATTAATAGGGAAGCCTATTTTCCCCACTTTTGTATTGTGGTAAGATATACATAACGTAAAATGTATAGTTTTAATTATTTCAAAATGTACAGTTCTGTAACATTGAATACATTTACATTGTATTCAATGTAAATGGTGGTGCAACCAGCACTACCATCCATCTCCAGAACTTATTCATTTTCCCCAACTATAACACTATACTCATTAAACACTAACTCCCCATCTCCCATCTTTTTTATGGCTGAATGATATTCTATTGTGTACACATACCTCATTTTGTTTATTCATTTGTACTTGGGTTACTGATTAGACATGTGGGTGGCTTTCACCTTTTGTCTATTGTAAATAATGCTGCTTATCTACATGGATCTACAAATATCTGTTTGAGTCTCTGCTTTCAATTTTTGGGGGCTTCCATCCAGGACTTTTTTGAGGAATCATCATACCATTTTCCACAGTGGCTACACCATTTCACAGTCCCACCAGGAATGCACAAAGATTCCAATTTCTCCACATCCTCACCAATGCTTGTTATTCTGTTTTTGAATAACAGCATCCTACCAGGTGTGAAGTGGTATCTCATTGTGGTTTTGATTTCCTTTTCCCTGATGATTAGTGATGTTACACATCTTTTTGTGAGTTTATTATCCACTTGAATACCTTTCTTTGGAGAAATGATAGTCAAATTTCCCATTCTTTGAATATGGGCTGGCCATTAGAGTGATGAACTGTCCCAGTTTGTCCAGAATTTTCCAGGTTTTTGTATAGCAAGTCTCGTGTCCTGGGAAATCCTTCAGTCTAGGGCACCCTGGGGCAGTTGGTTACTCCAACTGGCCTTGTGTCTTGCTTTGATCACTAGAATGCTTTGAAAATGACAACATACAGATTTCAAGCCTGGGCCTCAAGGGGCTTTGCAGCTTCCTGTCTTGCTGCTCTTAGAAATTTGCTGCCACATAAACAAAACAGCATTGGCCTGCTGGTTGATGAGAGGCATGTGTCCTAGTCGCCTCATAACTCTTGCTAACAGCCTGCTAGCCGCCAGACATGTGAGTGAAGCCATCTTCAATCACCAACTGCCAGCCGATTCGCCAGCTGACCACAGAAGCATAAGAGCACAGCAGAGCTCAGCCAAGCTGGCCCAGACCAGAACTACCCAGCCAGCCCACAGAACTGTGATCTAAATAAACAGTTGTTGTTTTAAGCCACATAAAATATGCTATGTCCATTATTCCTGTAAGATCTTTGCTGCAGACAGGACACTCCTGTGCCCCTGTGCGCCTATTCTTAGCAAGAAGAGTTTTACTTACTCTTTTATTGCAGCCCAGCCACTGAAACCAAGAGGCCATTCATTCTCTCAGCCAAAAGCAGACAAAAGATTTTGCCTCTTCCCACCCCTTTGTCTTTCCCTCATCATCACTTTTCACTGCACCGAGAGAGATGTATGCCTTAGATTTAGAGACTGAAGTGGCTGCGAGGGCCCTCTCTGTGTAACATAAACAGACACATTCTCTTAGTTTCTACTTTTTCTCCTCAATCTTTTTCTTCTTGACAGCATACCTATAAGAATTCTGGCTTGCTTCAAGTGCTCTTTCTCCAGTTGGCTGAAGCATCTGTGGCCTACTCCTGTTCAGCTTGTTTGGTTTGCTGGGCAGCGGCAATGAAAGGAATTGTTTTGACACCAGATTCTGATCATTGCCGTCCTGATATCTGTTTCAGAGCTGTTCAGAATGTCTCATCCTGGGACCCTGAGGTCAAGCAGGACTCCCAGTCTTCTTCTAAAGGAGAACTGCTTCTTGCTGAAAATTTCTGGCTCTTAACCCTTTCAAAAAACAATCAACTCTTATTGTCTGATGATAAAGGCCCCAAACATGAAGAAAGTCCCCCCGCCCCTTCTAATCCTTGATGATCCCTTGCACCTGCAGCGAGCGAAAAGGATCTGCTACCTTGCCCTCCAGGGTTTCTAGGCAGCTCGCTTTGGATGGCAGAGTTGATTCTCAGCCTCAGAATGATGAGATTGTAGGATTCTTTCCCTAGTCCTGGGTCAGTAAAGATAGAGCCACAGAAATGTCAGAACTTCAGACTTTAGAAAAAACACCTGGTCCAACACTGCCATTTTACAGATGACAAAACTGAGATCCACACTTGCCCTAGGCTACCCAGCAAGTTGGTGGCAAAGCCAGGGCTAGAACCATGACCCTCTGACCTCTAGTTTGATGCCATCTCAACTAAGCATTGCTGCTGACAAATGTCCTCCAGATATTTTCCAGTGGGCTATTGGCTTTGATTGATTTTTGGAAATGAGTTAAGAGCAGTGAAAAGAAGCTAAGAATTTCTTGCAGACCCAGCTGTTGGGTGGCAGAAGCAGAGGGTGGAGGGCAGAGCCGAGAGATCTTAGAAGGATGCCTCCTGTCATCTCCTAGAGCTGACAACATCCACAGGACAGAAATAAAACTTGGAGGAAAAGGAGCCAGGCCCCTTACCCACACCGGCATGGGAACACCTACTAGAAGAAAAATGCCATGTGGTCCCATATTTCTATTTTATTTAGGAAACGCTTTTCTTATGGACTTATACAACTTTTCTAGAGAAAAAAACCATTGCATATTAAATGTCTATGTATCTGTTAATTCTCTTCTGATGCTTATCAAGTTTTCACATTGTGCAATCAGTATGAGACCATACTTCTCAGTGTGCTTTTTCTGTAATATTTCATATTCAGATTTTTGTTGTGTGTCAATAGAGTTCTCGTGTGTGTTCATTTTAAATGTAATACTATGTCTATTATGTGGGTGCATCGTAATTTGCTTTCCAATTTGCCACAGGTTGAATATTTTTATCGTTTCTAGTTCATTAGTAGTAATAACATCAATATGGTTAATTTTGTTCTTTTGAGTTTATTTGTTCAGGATGTGATATCCAAATGGAATGAATGAATCACAGCTAAGAATCAGCTCTTGCTATTACCGGATTACTCTCAAGAAAGAGGCAACCAATTCATAAGATCTCCATCTCCATTTAAATGTGCCATTTCCTCCAGCACAGAACTGTGCTATCATTGATTGTTATCATTTATGTTTATTTTTACCACTTCAAATTGGGGAAGCTGAAATAGTCAGGAATATAGTATATGAATCGAGGGAGAGAATCTGAAGGATGAAGCCAAAAAGTAGAACTGAGCAGAAGCTAAGCAAATGCTCCAAATGGGAAAAAATGAATGAGGTCCATTTTTTTATGGCTATTTGTCCCTGGGTAGGTGGTGTGGTGGCCTGGGTTGAAAATTCCTAGTCAAGGTGGACACTAATTTAACAAATGTATAGTGGGACCTGAGACTGGTCTCTAGCTTTGCATTTTTTTTTCATATTTTAGCCAGGCTATGCATCTTTCTGTGGATAGTTTACTATCTGCAATACTTTTGTGCATTACCTTTGAGTTCTTGTTCTGAGGTCTCTTTTCCCTCCTTTTGCAAGCAAAATCAGAACTCCTAAAGCATAAAGGAGCACAAGTACCTTTCTCCCTAGCTTTTCCTCGTGCCCGGGTGCCCATGGCTCACAAGAAGGTATAGCAGAGTGGCTCCCAGTGTCATTCTCAGAAGAACAGCTCTTCCTGATTGTGTTTGGTCTGGCCAAGTTGACCAGCTGGATTGAGCTCCTCTGAAGTTTCAGGGAGAAAGTGATGGCTCGGGGAACAGAAATGGTGGACCAGAGAGAGAACCCTGTTATCCAGGTACTGGGGCTCATCTCTGCCTTTGCCTAGCTTTTTTCAATCTACATGCAACTTTTTTCTAGAGTGGTTTAGGTACAGCCTAACTTTCAGAGGTCCCCTGAGGGATTGATAGGCCAAATTTAAAGCCCGCGTCAAGAAGTCTGTTGGCCACATGGTCTGCACTAAAATCCACAACATCTGAAAAGTTATATTTAATCTCCCTGGGAAGAAACCAAATATAGGAAAGCCAATTTGTGGGGTGCAACTGTTCTTTTTTTTGTAAGAGGCATCTCTGCCTAAGTGTTTGGTGAACTCTCAGCCCTCTAGGCTTGGGCTTTGGGTTCTCTAGTCTCAATCAGACATGTGGACAAGCAGGGGCTTTAAGAGGTAAAAGAACAGGATCCTTGACAGCCCTAAACAAGGTCATTGTCATCTCACTAGATCTGGATCTGACTGGCACCAGAGAAGACTGTGTGAGCCATTTTCTCAGCCTGACATATTATCCAATGGCCTGACCAAGAGCTGGACTGTAATCCTCTTTTCCTCCTGAAAGTCTGGAATTGATGGTAGAGGTGGAGAATGGATGATTTAATTTGATAATGAAGAGTAGAAATTGAAGTTGTCCTGTGTGGCCCTGTTCCCCAGGTATGAAGAGGCAAATCAGCAAGGCTGTTGAACTCCACAGCCTTCAGGGGTTCACTAGAGCCACACAGGTTAAATGAGAGTACCATCCAGGCCCTCTTGTACTCCAATCAGGACGTGATCCTTCTCCAAAAGGAACAGATAATGTAGGCCTCCCCGTACCAGAATGTGGGATCCAGCATGGTCACAAGAAAGGGACACACATTTAGGTTAGGCAGAGAGAGCCACAGAGCCAAGGAATCAGACTTGTTGACCACTTTTGAGCTAAACACGTGAAGCCAACACTAGCATTCTGTGGAGCCACTTGTGGGAAAAAACACCTTCTACGCAAATTAATGAAAATGTCTGTTCTCAAAGTCTATAAACTTAGAACTTAGAGCTCTGCAAACAAGAAGGGATGTGAGCATCATACAGCATCAGAGGATAAGAACAACATGAAGGAGAAGAATGAGACATAAACAGAAGAGGTTTAGCAGAACTGGGTCGATGCTAGGACAGCTGTTAAGACTGATCCAAACAGAATTGATCCTCTGTGACTTATAGTCTTGGGTAATGAGAAAACAGAAGTGAACAGCATAACCCATGCTTGGGTGGATCCTCAGCACCATCAAAGAGCAGATTCTGCATTTGAAAAGCCGTGACCCTCTCACTGAACTCAGTTTTCAAGATTTCGGCAATGAGTGACTTCATTCCCTCTCATCAGCTCCTGTTTTTAACTATAACCCTGATGCGTCTGAACCGTAAGCACCTCCAGAGCTGGAGCACCCATCATCTTGACATCACGGATGACTAACCGTGGCCTTCTCACAGTCTCTTAATTATCACAAAACAAAAATGCTAGATGCTTGAAAGCTGAGCTTTGTGAACATTGGGTTTGAAGAGAGCTGCAGAAGCAGCACAGAGAAAAGGAGGCAATGAGCTGCCTTTTGACAGGCTTTTGCAATCCTCAGGAGCACAAGCCAATCAACCAAGAATCCAGATAGGGTTTTCTCCTTGGCAGGACTGTACTGTTATCATTCATTACTGCCTCTGATTAAGTTTCCAGGCTCATTAAGATCTGTGTGTCTTTGACGGTTTCCCTTGAATCAGATTGAATTCCACTCTGCAGACAATTGTTAGGGCTTTCTAGTGTTTGATGCAGAACAGATATCATCTCTTGGCTTGACTGCTTCCTAACATTTCTCCCCTTGTGCTTGTGTGTGTGCACTACTGATGACGCAAGTCATCATTCAGGCATGCTGGCTAGCAGACCCACTGCTGCCAGCTGAACCAAGGACTTCTGACAAAGCCAACAGATAAAGTCAAAAACACTTGAACTAAACTTACTCTAAAAACTATGGAAGTAAAAGACAGAGAAAGACAATCAAATTAGATACAGAGAACCACAGCTAAGCCAACTTTTAAATAGGAGAGTAAAGGGGGGCTCTTACCTTCTCTGATGTTAAGATGTATTACAAAGTCATAATGATAAAAGCAGTAATTTGAAAAACATACAAATAGACCAACAGAACAGAATAGAGAGCTCAGACATAGACTCATGCATGTGTCAGAACTTAACATATAGTAAGGAGGTGATAGCACAAATTGGTGGGGGAAAGATAGATTGTTTAGTAAATGGCATTTGGGAAATTGGTTTACTATATGGAGAAAAATAAAACTGGATCCCTATTTAATACCACACACAAAAGTGGTGGTTTAAAGACCTAAGTGTAAAAAGTTAAAGAACAATAGTAGAAATAAAATTAATAGAATTAGTGCAGGAAAATATCTTTGTGATTCAGGGGAGCTCTTTTAAAACAAATTTCCAAAAGCATAAACCATAAGGCAAAGTTTTGTGAATTTGATTACATCAAAATTAAAGATTTCTAATCAACAAAAGACCCCATGGGCAAAGTTAACAGACTGATTACAAAATAGGAGAGGGTGGGGGTGGCTCCATAGTATAGTGATTAGCACATCTGCTTTGCACGCAGAAGGTCCTGGGTTTGCACCCAAGGTGGAGCCACAGACCATACCCCGGATGCGCCAGGCCTCAGGTGCACACTGTGAGTTTTTGTGAGAGGACGCCCCGCCTTCAGAGATCCAGTTCTTAAGGGGAAACGGCAACATCCATGGGTCAGGGGTGGAAATAGGGGATGGGAAATTAAAATAGGGGAAAAAAATAGGAGAGAGTATCTGTAACATCTAAAACCAATAAAGGACTACATCTATAACAATGGACTACTACTCTATCATAAAAAAAGAATGAAATCTTGCCATTTGCAATCACGTGGGTGGTCTTAGAGGGTATTATGGTAAGTGAAATAAATCAAACAGAGAAAAACAAATACCATATGATTTCAGTTATATGTAGAGTCTAAAAAAATAAATGAAAAAACAGAACAGAAACAAAGTCATAGATACAGAGAACATTTTGATGGTTGCCAAATAGGAAGGAGGTTGAAGGGATGAATGAAAAAGGTGAGAGATTAAGAAGTACAGATGGGCGACTACAAAACAGTCATGAGAATGTAAAGT
>NW_011888795.1:359439-362268 GCF_000151845.1 Pteropus vampyrus
CAGTCTCTTAATTATCACAAAACAAAAATGCTAGATGCTTGAAAGCTGAGCTTTGTGAACATTGGGTTTGAAGAGAGCTGCAGAAGCAGCACAGAGAAAAGGAGGCAATGAGCTGCCTTTTGACAGGCTTTTGCAATCCTCAGGAGCACAAGCCAATCAACCAAGAATCCAGATAGGGTTTTCTCCTTGGCAGGACTGTACTGTTATCATTCATTACTGCCTCTGATTAAGTTTCCAGGCTCATTAAGATCTGTGTGTCTTTGACGGTTTCCCTTGAATCAGATTGAATTCCACTCTGCAGACAATTGTTAGGGCTTTCTAGTGTTTGATGCAGAACAGATATCATCTCTTGGCTTGACTGCTTCCTAACATTTCTCCCCTTGTGCTTGTGTGTGTGCACTACTGATGACGCAAGTCATCATTCAGGCATGCTGGCTAGCAGACCCACTGCTGCCAGCTGAACCAAGGACTTCTGACAAAGCCAACAGATAAAGTCAAAAACACTTGAACTAAACTTACTCTAAAAACTATGGAAGTAAAAGACAGAGAAAGACAATCAAATTAGATACAGAGAACCACAGCTAAGCCAACTTTTAAATAGGAGAGTAAAGGGGGGCTCTTACCTTCTCTGATGTTAAGATGTATTACAAAGTCATAATGATAAAAGCAGTAATTTGAAAAACATACAAATAGACCAACAGAACAGGATAAAGAGCTCAGACATAGACTTATGCTTGTGTCAGAACTTAACATATAGTAAGGAGGTGATACCACAAATTGGTGGGGGAAAGATAGATTGTTTAGTAAATGGCATTTGGGAAATTGGTTTACTATATGGAGAAAAATAAAACTGGATCCCTATTTAATACCACACACAAAAGTGGTGGTTTAAAGACCTAAGTGTAAAAAGTTAAAGAACAATAGTAGAAATAAAATTAATAGAATTAGTGCAGGAAAATATCTTTGTGATTCAGGGGAGCTCTTTTAAAACAAATTTCCAAAAGCATAAACCATAAGGCAAAGTTTTGTGAATTTGATTACATCAAAATTAAAGATTTCTAATCAACAAAAGACCCCATGGGCAAAGTTAACAGACTGATTACAAAATAGGAGAGGGTGGGGGTGGCTCCATAGTATAGTGATTAGCACATCTGCTTTGCACGCAGAAGGTCCTGGGTTTGCACCCAAGGTGGAGCCACAGACCATACCCCGGATGCGCCAGGCCTCAGGTGCACACTGTGAGTTTTTGTGAGAGGACGCCCCGCCTTCAGAGATCCAGTTCTTAAGGGGAAACGGCAACATCCATGGGTCAGGGGTGGAAATAGGGGATGGGAAATTAAAATAGGGGAAAAAAATAGGAGAGAGTATCTGTAACATCTAAAACCAATAAAGGACTACATCTATAACAATGGACTACTACTCTATCATAAAAAAAGAATGAAATCTTGCCATTTGCAATCACATGGGTGGTCTTAGAGGGTATTATGGTAAGTGAAATAAATCAAACAGAGAAAAACAAATACCATATGATTTCAGTTATATGTAGAGTCTAAAAAAATAAATGAAAAAACAGAACAGAAACAAAGTCATAGATACAGAGAACATTTTGATGGTTGCCAAATAGGAAGGAGGTTGAAGGGATGAATGAAAAAGGTGAGAGATTAAGAAGTACAGATGGGCGACTACAAAACAGTCATGAGAATGTAAAGTACAGTATAAGGAATATAGTCAATAATAGTGTAATAATTGCGTATGCTGTCATATGGGTACTAGACCTCCCAAAGTGATCACCTTATAAGTTATCTAAATGTCTAATCGCTATGTCATACACCTGAAACTAATATAATATTATATGTTGATTGTAAATGGAAAATACATTTAAAAAATAATAAATAAAACCAATGAGGGATTGATATGAAGAATGTGCAAGAATCTTGAACATTTATGATTGCAATAGAAAAAAGTGGGGAAAGAATATAAATCAGCATTATACAGAAGATAAAACTCCAAAAAGCTAACAAGTTGGTGTAAGTCAGTTTTCCTGGGAAGCAGATCCTGAGATGGGGAGTGCTGAGCAGGAGGATTACTTGGGCGTGGTTTTGGCAACAAAGCCCTGAGGGACTGAGGGAAACAGGGGTGGGTAGAGAAGGAATCTGAACTTTGACGCAGTTGCAGCCTTGATTGATTCCATGAGAGGATGTAGAAGCTGGGATGTCTCTATAAAGCTGTCCTGAATTTAGGCAAGGGGATTGATTGGCTTTATCTTCCTGTACTGACTAGTCATTGGATGGCTGCTGCTCCCAAGGAGGGTTCATAACCTTGAGTGAAGCAGCTTCCTTTGGTTCAGGGAAATTGCTGGGGAGGGTTGCACTGTGAGTATCAGCAGCCAGCACTCCTGGCAGCTGGGATAATGAGGGCCTCGGTCTTGGAGCAGGGATCTGAGAAGTACACTATGCATCCACCGTGGTAGATATGAAGGGAGACTCAAAAGGATTAGTAATATGAAAAATGAAAATTAAAACAACAAAGAGATATATCACTGTACGACTTTTATAGCAGCAAAATATAGAGAGAGGGTGATGGCAAGTATTGGACCTGACCACTCTTACAGTCTGCCGGTGAGAAAATGGATGTCAGAGAAGTGCATCAACAAACATTCTGGAGAACATTCAGGCATTATGAGTAAAATTCAGTGTAGCACACAGCAATTCCTCTGCTAGGGATACATCCCAAGAAATCCTTACACAACTCCATAAGGAGACATGTTTACAAGTGTTTCCTGCACAGTTATTTGTGATGGGAGTGGGAGGCTACCTGAGTTTCTATCAC
>NW_011888795.1:364418-370957 GCF_000151845.1 Pteropus vampyrus
AAAAATTCATGTGTCATTCAGGCAGAATGACTTTGCTCACAGGATGCCTTTTCATTTGCTATCCCATAAACTTTCCCACCTTTGATTTCAATCAAAGTCATCATGTTAACTGAAATGCAATAGGCATAACTGCCAATGCCCCACTTTGCTCAGGGCTGATATGAAAGATAGAGGAAACACAACCAACTCGGAGCAATGTCTTAGATCTTGCTCACCTGGGAGAGATGCCATCCCACTGGGAAATGGGCATACTTTGGCCCACTGGTCTGGCAAGCCCTTTCTGCTCATGGGAAATGGATGAGGTGTAAGCTCCTCTTGTGAAATCCATCTTGTACGACACATCAGCTGCAGAAAAAGTGGAGATCCTGAGAGAGCCAGAAGAACAATGAGGCTTATCAGTTGGTCTTGGGTCCCATTCCACATGGTGGTTATTCCAAACCTTAACTGCTGTCTCCGAAGTCCCTAACTCTACCTCATAAGCAACTGAGAACCAAGGGCAGGTTACCAGTTCAAAGTGAGGAATGCAAAGATCCAGAGATGCAGAGGAGAGCTGAGCTGGGAAGACTGAGAGAAGCCCTTCCTCTCAGGCTTACGAGGTAGAGCCAGAATGGCAAAGTGGCCTAAATACTGCTCTTGAACCTCCTGGCTGGCACGGGCCCTGACTTCCAGATTAACTCTTACTTGCCCAGACCATACCTTCCCTAGTTATCATTATATAAAATGTCTCTTCTAGACACCAGCATTGTGTTTCACAAACACATCTCTGTATTAAATGGGACCCTAGGAAAAATGAGAATCCCAGGATACATGATAAGGGAGTTTGTATGAGTACCATTTTTATCATGTTTCCTCATGGGTCCAAAAACTTCTGTGCCAGCTTTAAGGCTTTGAATTCTGGAAAGCTCAAGATAAGATGGATCTTGCTGTTTAAAGGCTTTCTAAGGGCAGAAGTTGGCTGGTGAATGTATAAAAGGCCTGTGCACAGTGGGCTTTCTGCAAGTGTTAACACCCTTCCCCAAAACCCTTTTCCTTCTCCCTTGTTGGTGTAGTTGAGAGTCATGTTGGAACCCCGGAGATCTTCCCTCTGTTCCCAGCTCAGACGTCTTTTTTACAGAATGAGCTCAAGGAAGAGACTCTCCCTT
This sequence comes from Pteropus vampyrus, assembly GCF_000151845.1. Lineage (NCBI taxonomy): Eukaryota > Metazoa > Chordata > Mammalia > Chiroptera > Pteropodidae > Pteropus > Pteropus vampyrus. Next base: position 365,561 of record NW_011888795.1, read on the forward strand.
CCTCCCAGCCCTCTGTTTCCCTGGTTCTCATTTCTCATGTTTAGAACTGGCCTTGATGCTAGCCTGGTTAGACCCTGCCTCCTTTTCTCTAGCCTCTAGGAAATAAAAAATATTGTTGGATTTTAATTTTTTAAATAGGTAACTATGAGGAAGAAGTGAAAAATTAGCCTAATTTCACAATCCAGGTAACTTCTGTTGTATTAAAAGGACAGGGTGTTAGAAAACAAAGCAATATAGAATCATGCACAATGAAAAGTGAGTCACCTTCTCTCATCTCCACTGTTCATAGGAAATAACTACTCCCCCACGGGAAGTAGCTACTGTTAAGTTTCTTACAATTCTGTCCAGAAAAATTATGCCCATTTACTCACATATATTCTTTCTAAAAAGTACACAGAAGTGATCATACCATATATGGTATTATCTAATTTGCTCTCTTTTAACTTAATATATCTTACATGTATATTAATCGATTTTATTCTTTACAACAGCTGAATAATATTTCATGAAATGAACTTATAACTGAGTCCAGGAGGATTGTGAATTTCTCTCCTTTTGTGAACAGCACCTCAGCCTTTTGTTTCTTGATTTCCTCCCAGGGGTCAGAGTTGGCCAGGAGCTGTGTTTCAGGTGTCAAGTGAGACAGAGAAGTCCCCATATACCCAAATATTCAGAGTAAAGTTGCTGTGAAACTGCCATGGTGACATGTTTGCTTGTTTCCCTTTCTGAAGAAAATATCCACCAGTCAATGGCCTTTTTACTACATATGTTGATGGCTGAATATTTTGGACAAACTTCAGTGTTTTCAATGACGAAATTTCAGATTTGGAAAGGACCTAAAGGTCATTTGGCTTAACCTCCTTGAATCCACTGGAAGAATCCTTTCTATAAGCTTCTGTATTATCACTGATTTGCTATTATTATATCATGCCATGGAACAGCTTTTACTAACAAAACCCTTCCTAATTTTCCCAAACCAGCTCCCACGCAACGTACCTGCATTGGTCCTGGCCCTGCCCTTTGAAATACCCTTGAACGAGTGTGTTTCTCTTCCCATGGCTGCTCTCCAGAGTCTGACGACAATGCTCATATTCATTTAACAAATACTCCTTCAGAGACTGCTGTGTATGTAAACGCTGTGTTAGGCACACTGTAAACTTCAATATAAAAAATCGGAGAAGTAGAAGTAAGAGAAATCTTGGAAGAAAGTGACCACGTCATCCTAGGGTTCCCTGTAGCTTCACTGTTGCAATAAACGTTTAATGAGCACCGACTCTGTGCTAGGTACACTGACATACTCTCAGATAAAATAAACCAAGACACAGTTGCTGCCTTAAAGGAGCTCCCAGACTAGCTTATGATGAGTGCTCTGACAGTGTGCAGAGGATTCCTGAAAGAGGAGATGCCTGAATTGATTGCTGAGGAAACTGTCCAGATAAAAAGATGAGGGAAGGCCATTCTAGACAGAGGGACAATGCAGCAGAAGTCCAGAGGTGTCACAAAACAGCGGTTTGGGAGTATTGTGTCTGGGGAGCGAGAGGGAGAGATAGAGCTATAGATAGGGCCAAATTAGGAAGGGACTCATATGGCCCTGGATAGAAATTTAAATTTTACTTTGAGAGCATGAGGGAGCCACTGAAAGAATTCTAAAAATCCCACAATGATTATATTTGCATTGTAGAAGTTTACTCTTACAGCGGTGTAGAAAATGGATCGATCGGAGGAACAAGAATGTTGTAAGAGGGATCAGTTAGGAGACTCTTTGGAACATACTTGGAAAGGAGATGAAGAGAAGAATAGACATACAAGACATTAAAGACCAGCTGCCAGAATTCAGTGACCAGATGGCTGCACTGACTCTCAGGCTTCAGACTTGGGTGGCTTGATGTGTAGAGATAACTATCATTCAAGGAAAGAAAGATAAGGAGCTGGTTTGGGAGTGAAGACAATGAGTTCCTTCTGGGGCATGGGGAGTTTGAGGAACTTCGGGGACATCCAGGCAGATCCACCAGAAGGATGGGCATGTGGTCAGGAGCTCAAGGGAGGGAACTGGCCTTGGTAGTTCCAGGAGCCTCCAGGGGACATAAGCATAGGATGAAACTGTGGGAGTATGCAAATCACCCAGAGAGAGTGGGTGGGGTGGGAAGAGGAAAGAGTCATCTGAGAGTCTCAATAATCTTTTGTGAAACTTTCCAAAATATTTTTTAAAATCCTCTGGATGCCTCAGAATTACAACCAGTCAGGAGCAGCCCTCTGTCCAAAGCAAATATGGCAATTCATGAGAAAAGCAATTAGAGAAAAATAGCACTACTGAGAGAGGAGTCTGATTTTCAGGGGTCCCTTTGTGAGTAGCAAGAAAGGGAGCATAACGGGAGCTTCATGAAAGAAAAGAGGAAAGCATCCAGATAAGGCCTGCTTGAGCTATGTGGGTTTTGCTTATTTGAGACATGCCTGCGGCATGACCTGTACCCCCACCCCACCCTCAGGCTCCACACTAAGCCATAGGCTTCCCAGGGGTGTCCACTCGAGCCTGCGTCCTTCCCTTCTTGGCTGCTTCAGTCTTCTGCAGGCTGAGGTCCCATTAAATCTTTGCAAGTTACAGGCACCTGAGGCACAGAATGACCTGATCAAGGTAAATGCATGCTTAAAGCTGTCTCCTGGCTGTGAGGAATAAAATCTGAATTATTCAGATGCAGTACCCCAGAGGTGATTCATAACCTGAGGAGTGCCTCAGTAAGAGGACAGCCACTGAGGATTTGTGTGAACATGGCTCAGCCCACAGTTTCCCCTGCAATCAGTCAGAGGGCTGACAAAAGATAAAATAGCAGAATTGTTTTCACACAGGGTCCTGAGGAGAAACCCAGAGGAGCTGTGTAGCTCCTGGTAAGAAGTCAAGACTATCATAAAAAGGAGAGAAGCCACTTGCCCTGATGAAAAGGCTGAGGGTCCCCTGGGCTCTCAAGTGCTGGGGTCTTTGCACAAGGGAAGGCAGGTTAAGCTGGGGAGGGGGTTACTATTCCAACTATTCCCTTTTAGACTAAAATATAAGAGCTTCCATGAGAAAAATGATGATAGGCTTATATCCCTAACCTGAAATTAGGCACTTGAACCTATTGTTGGGGCTGATCAGGGCATGAGATCTCAAGACCTTGAGTCGATGGCTAGACTGGAATGGGGCAGAAGGGTGGAAGTTGGAGTGTGGATGGTTTGGTGAACATTCACTTCACGAATGGAGGAAGCACCAAAACCCATTCTAGAGAGAGAGAGGCAGCGTGGGCACAGTGTATGTTCCCTAGAGTTGGGAAGATGAAGATCTGCGTTTTCAGTCTCTGGCTCCACCACTGTGTGACCTTGGACAAGACCATTATATCTCAACACTAAAATAATCCCCTACTTATCAGGTTCTTTGGAAGATCAAATGAAGTTAAGATATGCAAAGGCACTATGCTGTCCCCTCAGACCATGTGTTAGAACATTGCTTTGGATGCTGTAACGGAAACCAAAATACTCTAACTTAAACAAGATAGATTTATTTCTTTCTCATATAAAGCCCCAAGCTGACATGGCAGCTCTAGTCTGAGAAGTCGTCAAAGGCCCAGGCTCCTTCTATCTCATTACTGTGGGTGTCACCTTCCTCTGCATGCTCCAAGAAGGCTCCGGCCACTGCTGCATTGCAGCTAGTAGAAGGGGTAAAGAGGCAAAGTGAGGGCAAGCCCCTCCCTCGCAATCCAGAAATTTATACACCACTTCTTCTCATTTCCCATTGGCTAGAATCCGGCTGTAGGAGAGACTGGGAAATGTCATTGTTTTCCGGGAAGCCACATACTCAAGTGAAAATTCTATGATTATGGAAGCAGAGGAGATGTGTATTGAGGGATAATAATTCGCAGTTCCGGCTAACTCCCTTTGCGTGTCTAACTTCTTTTGTCCCCCGATCTCAGATTTATGTCACTTTTGGAGGAGGCTTTCCTTGGCCCTCCAGGCTACAACCGTTGTTACAGCTGTAGTTTTTGGCTTCTTGTCTATTTTCCTGTCTAGAATGTCATTTCCATGAGTGTGGGGCTGTGTCTGTCTTCCTCCCGGTGGCCTCCCTGTGCCAGTCCAGAGCTAGACACAGAGTGGTTGCATGACACAACTGTGCTGACTAACGAGCTCACCAAAAGGCTTTGGGAGTTCCTTGGGTGGAACTTTATAGCTTTGAGGCCCCTAACCAGTGCTCTCCTATCCAGGATTTTCTTGGAGTACAACTGGTACCTCCTGCTGCTTCCTAGGCAATGGGGGAAGTCAGTGTTTATCTCAGGTGTTCGGCCTGAGGTAGAACTATCTTTTCACTCTGTATTCCTCCTTTTGTAGGTCTTTAGAACTGTGCCAGTCCTGCATTAGACAAACTCCTAGAGCGGGTAACTATGTCCTTTCATGATAAACACTTACTCTGCAGCTCTGTTTTTCAGATCTGGAAATGAACAGAGAGTGTTGGGGGAAGAGCTTCCTACGGCACAGTGGCCAGATCTGAGGACACGAGTAGAGATTGGGTTTTCCATTCTCAGCCTCTGGGATGCAACTATCAGGCCTGATATCTGCCCCACGAGGAGGAGGAAGGAACCTCAGTGGAGAGTGGAGTGGGGTCAAGCGTCTGCACAGAGTGCGGGCCTGTGTGAATCCACCGTTTTGTCTCTGAGCAGAACCCTGGGGCTCCACTTTAGTGACCTCTAGCCTACTCTTGGTTTGATGTAAACATCACCATTTTCTTAGAAATAATACTTCTTCTAGCTCATTTCCTTTGTGACCAGGATGGCTTTAGGGAACCCCATCAAACATGACTCTGGTGCCGGATTGGAGCAAAGGGCATGCCCTAGGATGGCTGTCTAGCCCATTAGACACGTTCTCGTCATCTTCAATTTTTTTCTTTGATTGGAATTTGAGGACAACCAGGCTTGGGCTATGCAGGGTCAGCCCTTTTGGGCAGTCTTCAGAGCCTCAGAAGGGGCAAGTCACCAGAAACTAAGCCCTAGGGGTGGCTAGGTGCTCAGGTTACACTGATAAACAAAATGAGCCTATTCAAGAGCCAAGTTCAAATTTCCTTGCTTGTATTTTTCCAGAGAGTTGGGGATGGAGCCTTTATATCCTATCGGCAGCCCCTCAGAACTCTGTGCCCCATGCTTAGCATCAGGGAAATATTTTTATCTCCCGACTGTGGCACTCAACCAAGCTGCGAATGGACACAACTGCAGCTCCATTCCAGCAGCCAGGTTATTTTCCCCATAAAATGGAAGTGTCCCTTTAAGTCCCTGCAGATGTCCTCTCTTGGACTGGCTGTAAGGTAAACGAATCAACTGACCAGACTTTTCTCACTGGGAATTCTCGACTAGACATTCCTCCTACTTGCTTCAGCTTGTG
>NW_011888795.1:372237-384582 GCF_000151845.1 Pteropus vampyrus
AGGACACATGAATTTGGCAAACAAATTCAGAAAAGCAGGCTCTGCCTCAGCAGGGGAGCTGCAGGCCTGCAGCAGCCAGGATGTCTTTTCTGGAACGTGGTTGTGCCCAATAAACAGAGTTGCCTTCAGGACTGGCTCAGAGTATGTGTTTGGAGGTGGGAGGAAGAAGTGGTGTAGTAGAAAATATCCTGAGGTGGATGCTTTAGGTTGTTACAGAACTCTCAAAAAGAAGATGCCATGGTCTTCTGTAGTCTCAGTGGTGGTGTGAGGAGGTTGTGTCCTGGGTCTAATCTGAGTTGTTACCTCCCCCTGGTACTACAGTTAAATCATTGCCTTTCATCCAAGCTCTCTCAAAGGAGAGAATGAAGAGTGAATCATGAATACCTCCCACAGTCGTACAGCCCTGGCTCTACTAGAAACACACCAAATAGGAAACCAGTTACTGAAACTTATCTGGCCAAATTTGTTTGTCTATATTATTGTTTTATGACCTCCAAAGATCTGTCTAATCTGGGTAGCATTGGAACAGTATCTCTACTTTTCACTATATAGATATAAATTCCTGTTGCTTTTATTTGACTTAAAGTGTGACTATGTTAAGTTTTATACAAATATTAGGTTAACAGTTATTATGCAAGTTCGATAATGCAAATTGTGTTTTGCAAAACCTATTCATTTTGGTCATGCTTAAAACAGTGATTCGCATCCATGGCTGCACATTAGTATAACCAGAGAAGCTTTATAAAAATTCCCATGCCTGAAGTCTACCCCCAGAAAATCTATTTTAATTGATTTGGAGTGGGGCCTGGGCATTGATTTTTTTGAAGCTCCCCAGATGATTCTAATTGCAGCCAGGATTGAGAACCATTGTTCTGAACGATGCCTGAGAAATATGCTAATTTAGTGGGGGTGAAGCAGTTAAATGAGATCTTAGTTTTTGAATTGGCTGGCTTGTTTAGTCAGTGTTCAGGCCAGTATCTGGATAGAAACAAAGCCAAGATTACTGTGCAGTTATGTAAGGTTTGGAGGGTAAGCCACATCTCCTAAAACTGACTTATTACTGTATGTGTATTTCATTTAGAGCAATAATTTAGAATTATTGGGGAGGAACCTCATATTTTGTGAATATAATTAGAGCCCATTAGTATTCAATAATAATCACTCTATGATCTGAAGGGACAGGAGACAATAAAAAAGAACTCTCACATTTAAAATCATCTGCACTGGAAATGTTTCTATTAATGTCAGCTCATAATATAAGCCAAATGACCTTGTTATATGACCTCAAATTTCTAGAAATCACTCTAGTGATTTAAATGACTAGAGGCTCAGATCACCAACTCTTCTCCTGGAGATGAACCTCTGGTTCAAAGTGGGGAAGACAATTCAGATAACAGAGGAGAACTGAACAAAGGACGACCACTGAAGAGGCGAATCTGAGCAAATTTGAGCAGGTTGGCGGCGGTCTGGGACTGATTATCTCTCAGTGGGATTTTCAGAAGCTGCAAATGGTTAGAACTTTTGTTTTCCCTTCTCAGGGAATGGCAGGTCCCCTAGCTCTCCTGCCTTAAAGCTTATTTCCCCTCCCCCAACACTATGGAGGGGACAGTACATTCCAAAAGTTAGAGGACAACTAAGGGAGATTCATCCTCTTTATAGGATATCATTAAGCATATGGTGCCCCAGGGGGATGGGGAGGGCCATTAACAGACAAGAGCCCAGAGAAAGATTAGCTCATAGAAAAGAATGTGGTTAAGAGAAGTTGGATTAGATACAGAAAGAGCTGCCAGGAAGAAACCCAAGCTTGGGAATTAAAGTTTAGGTCTAATTGTGTATTTAAAGAGTTGTCATCTTTTGAATACATGAAGGAAAGAGTTAGGAACTGCCTTCAGGAAAAAGATGCATTAAATTCAGAGGAGACCAAAACCCCAAACCTTCAGTAGCTAGGGCCATTTCCCTGGGGCTGATTCTAGAACAGGGTGTCTGAGTGCCTTCCACTAATGTTGGGAAGCTCAGGCCTCAGTGTAAGAGTATAAGCTAAAGTAGTACTCAGGGGGTTACCTGATCTCACATTTGCAGAGGCAAGAAGCTGACATTTAAGGCTTGAATAGTGTTCCTTTTACAAGTAAATGGCAATCTGGAGAAAGGACCAAGCCAGGTGCTTAACATTTTCAAAGTGACTTTCTATTCAATGAGACCCAGATTAACTTTCATTCCCATCAAGTTCTCACCTAGCCTCTTAATGGAAAGGGAATCCCCAGACCCTCTGTCGTTCCTGAATGACGTTCAGTCAGGCCCATGGCTTAGCCTGCTCTCCCTTTCCAAGGTCTGTGTCATCAGTGGGATGACAAAGACTTTGGTGGAGGCTTTCAAGCTGAGAATAAGCCGAGAACATCTAATTGACAGTGTAAACTGAACACTGAAAAGATAAGGTGAGAAAGGGGCTGCATAATTGTGGACTGAGGCAGAACTTCATGAGACTGAATCCTGGAGAGGTCTTATTTCTCATGGCCATTGTTTGATGGTTGTGGATTAAATATAAAAACCTATGCAAATTGGAGGCTATATTTAACTCCTTTACCAAGTAAGCAGAATATCAGTATCTGTTATATATGGGTAGATCTCTATCTGGCAAGCTACCTTCTTCTGCATTCCCTGACCTGCCGCAGACAGGGCAAACCATCTCTCCTCCATGATCCCTAAGCAGAGCTTTCCATAGATGTTACTGAGCTTGTTGCCTTGGACTGTAATTGGCTGAGAAAGTGAAGCTCCCAGGATACAATTGACCAGCATCTTACTCATTCTGCATCCTCAGCTGTAGAAGGCTCTCGGCAAGCATCTATTAAATGAAACTGTGTGCCCATGTCTTCCATCTATGTCTATAATAAACATTAAAAGCCAAAGGACAGGGAACAGAGCATGAGGTATCAGGTGATAATTAAGTAGAAGTATGTGTAGGGTTGAAAGATATTATTAAATTGTTCATAGCAATCATTCTCTCTCTTTCCCCATGTCACTTCGCTGTCCCCATCAGCAAAGGAGGAATTGCAGTGGACTGGTATTGGCTGAGCACCCAGGAACCTGGATCAAGAGTTAGGAGAGCTGTCTTCTGTTTAACTGACTTGTGGCCTGGGGCAAATCACTTTCCTTTTCTGGGCCTCAGTCAGTTTCCCCTCTTAATGAATGACAAGATTATATTAAATGGCCTTTCAAAGTCCTTATATACCTCTATCATTTTGTAACTCTGTGCATCTAACACCATAATCCCAAGATACTTTTTATGGCTAAATAATATTCCATTATATATGAACATATCATAACTTTTTTTTAATATTTAATTTAATTTATTTTTTTTTAACCTTTTGACTCCAAGGTACTGGAGAAAAGGCAGTAACCATGGTTTGAGAACCAGAGGACATAGCCCAAAATGCACTGGGCACACATTTACCTCAGCTCCGGAGGGAGTACCCAAGTGCGGCTCAGTTTAAAAATACTTAATGTCTCAAATGCCAGACCACAGCTGCACAACATAGGAAAAATCTTGTTAGGAAATGACCAGTGCCCCCTGAAGCTGTGGAAAATATTTCCTTGGACAAAAATGACTTTTCTGGTGGGGAAAAAAAAATCAGCAGTCTTGTGTCTGCTTATGCTCTCTGCCCAGGCTGTTCTCACTAAATTCTGCCTGCTCAGGCCCTTGGCTCTGGGGCAGTTCTTTCCCACCCGATATTGGCCCTAATGATAACTGCAGGCTCTGGCTCCGGCTGTCCCAGGAGTCAGACTTGGAAGTCATTTTCAAATTCATCTTTAGGCTGCTTGACTTTTAAATGCTTTCTGCAGAGGCAAAATCACAAAATGCTTCCATTAGAATGGGTCTTAGAGATTATTTTGTGATCCTAATTTAATCCCTTGTCTGTGGAGAAGCAGACATGTCCCAGGTAGGGAAGTGCCTTGCTCAAGGTCACATAGAGAGGGCAGAGGGAGGGAGGCCTGATGCCCACTTCGGGGTCCTTTCTATTTCTACTTTGCCTCTAGCCACAGGGTAAGATCTCTGCTACCTTCTCATGGCAGCTGTTTCTAAACCAACCAACCAGCTAACCAACCTGCAAGTGCTCCCTACAAGCCTAGGACTGCGTACTGCTGCAAATAATTATTATGATTTTACTGTCCCAAAGTGCAACAGCAAACACCTTTTAGTGCAGAGCAGAGCTGGCCTGCATCTTCAAATCTTCCTTCGGCCTCTAGAACTGAAACTTAGTGTTCCACTATTCCTTGAAAAACAACGAGTTATTTGGGAAAAGTTGCCTATTTTCCTTTAGGCTGTATCCCAGTTCTTCGTTCCAGATGGTGCTCAGACCATGTAGGGTGCACCACCAGGCAGAGAGGAGGCCCTTAGCCAGCCCAGGATCTCGCCCCAGTGCAGCCCTCTGCCTGCCGCAGCCATGCCTCCTCTTGCTGAGGTTCCAAGGCCAGACCAAGTGCAGCTTTTGCCTACTCGATGTTTTCCGAGCTGGCTCACTCACTCAAGGTGGAAATAGCCCCTTTCCTTCTTAGGCCATCAAAGACAACGCTAGAATTTCTAAGAGGAAGTTTTTACTAAAATAAAATTTTACTAAACTAAAATAAACTAAACCTGATATGATCATGTTTACAGATTTATGCAATAAAATTTAAAACACATGCTTGTGGTAGAAAACTTGAAAAATACTTTTCAGAATCCACAATCCCCTCACCTAGTGCCGCACCATCTAATATGGTAGCACTAGTCATGTATTGCCCTCGAGCACTTGAAATGTGAAAATCTGAATTGAGACGTGCTGAAAGTATAAAATACACACTGAATTTTGAAGATTTAGTACTAAAAAAGTAATATAAAATATTTCATTGATAACTCTAAAAAATGTATGCTTGAAATTATATTTTGGACCCATTAGATTAAATATTATTAAAATTGATTTCACCTGTTTCTTGTTTAATGTAGCTACTAAAAACTGTAAAATTACATATGTGACTCACATTACATTTCTATTTGACAGCTCTGATCTGGAGAAAGTGCTGTTAACATTTTAGAGTATTTCCCCCATTTCGTGTTTTTTTGTATGTATTTGAGGAGCCCGGCTCTTGGTTAAAAACCTACGTGCGACTTTTCAGGCCTGACGCTAGGTCATTACAAAGGCTTTACCTGGCAGGACTCACTGGGAAAGCTGCCCTCCCACCAGACCTGGCTCCCAGCCCGTGTGTACATTCCACTCTCTGGAGGAAGTTGCTGCCTAGGTCTCCAGCTCCTTGCCTGGTCATGTCCTTCACAGTTGATTCCCAGCCCTTAGCCTCTTGCTAAGTGATTAAAGACTTCATTACTTTCATTTTGGCTCATTGTTGCTTTAATCAGCTATTCTGAAACCTGACAACTCAGTTCCCTCTCTCAGCTGAGCTCATGACAGGATTTTTCAAAACGAAATGGGAATCTTACTGAAATACAATTTTCTATCTGTGTAAGTCAGGGTCCCAACACGGGACAAACAGCACTGTCAAATTAGAATAATTCACGGAGGTTTCATTTATAAAGAAGCCAATTAATAACAAAGACACGGTTACAGTACGGGAGAACCACACGGGAGAGTTCAGAAACCCAAGGCCAGCAGCAGCAGAGCTGTTACTATCCCTGAGTCCGATGGGCCCAGGGGAGGGATGGGTTTCCAGAACCAGGAAAGAGAGAGCTGTGCAGAATTGGGATGCCTTGAAGGAAGGAAACAGCCAGACCAAAGCCACATCACAGGGGTGGAGCCAGGGGAATAAAAACCTGACATTGCTCTCCTCCTTCCCTCTAATTCAGAGGCTCTTCATTGGCTGAAACCAATCACAAGCCAGAGGACATGAATACCATGTTCTCTCTCAGGGCAGAAAGCAGAGTGGAGAAGGGGAGAGTGAATCTAGAGAGGCACTTTTCTCATGTAACGTTGCCCTAAGTCATAGCCAAATAACTCTATTTCCTTCCTAATGTAACCAGTGTTAGTCCTTGCAGTGACTGAGTGGGCATGACCTACAGGATACCTGATCCCAATATGTCAATCTTGTCTGGATTTCTAGCCTGGGGTAGATTGAGAGAGTACGGTTTGATACTCTGTGTGTATGTGTGTGTGCATGTGTTATAATCTCAGCCCCTCCAAAAACATGCTTTCTTCACTAGTAGCCCTGGGTATGAGCCCCAGCACCTCTGTGCCTCTGTCTTTCCAGAGGTGACCTGCAGTGCAGCTGGTGGCCTGGTTCTTTTGAATCCTGCTCTGGTTCCCACTCACCCCAGCCTCTTCTTTTTTTTTTTACCTTGCTCTATATCTCTCACCCAGCCCACCCCACTCAAGTACTCTTTCTCCTTGCTGGCCTACCACAAGTGACTGGTGCCCTCGTAGATACCAGTAGTCCACTAAGAGAGGAGTCTGGGAAAGGTGAGGGGAATCTTCTTAGGCTAAGATATTCAGAACTAAGTGAATCCCACTGAGACGACATGCAGAACTCCCCACTCTCTAAATGAATCTTCAATTGTCTAGTTCAAGTTTGCTGAGACATCAGGTGCAGAAACTGCCTAGGCTAAACAATCCTGGAGCTAAGGGCCTGGGAAGGCAGCAGGGTGAGGACTGCACTTAAGAAGACAGGGTTGATCTTGTTCTTTTATCACCTATCTACAAAGCCAAGGGATGCCGAGTTGAGGCTGAGACCTACCAGATGCCTGGCAAGGGATTCCAAGGTCAGCTGGGGGAGCTGTGCTCAGGCTTGAGGACAAGGAAGCTTATCTGAGAAGGAAAAAAGAGCCCAACAGAGGACTGTAGAAAACACTGAAAGAAGGTAATGCTATGGCAGGGTGGGGGGTGGGGGGTGGGCAGGGATGTGGTGAGCAGAAGGGAGTCATTTTATAGAGAAATCTGTTGCAGAAATTATTATGCTTTTGGAGGTAATAATTTCATTTTGAGGGGAGAAGGCAATTTGAATGGAAACTAATGAGGAGACCATCTGAAGGAGCATTCATTCTGGTCCTGAAAATGCAGAAGGATTTATTTCCTACCAGGGCAAGCCCCAGGGGTAGAGAAGGCTTTCTGGCTGGGAGGAAGATGAGCAAGCAGCAATGTTGTCCTTCTGTCACCAGGTGGAATTTACCTGTTAAGTTTTCCATGGATAAGGATGTGGGAGCCTGGTACCCCTTTGAGTTCCCAACTCCTCCAGGGGCTGGTCCTTGGACAGCTGCTGAAGAACATACAGACCTGAGGAATCATTAACCGTGGAAAGCTGTGAAAAGATCACTGGGTGAGAATTCCAAGTTTACAAGCCAGGGGTCCTGAGAACTTGCCAATGGCGGCTCAGGGCCTTTAAGACGTTTCTGGGTAAGTAGCTGAGAAAACGATCCATTGAGCCACTCGATTTGAGGGACCTCTTGGATGAGAAGCTTCTGCCGCTGTCTCCCTTGTCCAGCCTCATCCTTTGTTTACACTCAGCTTTGTCTCCTGCACTTGGAAGTCTGTTCCTCCTGGCCTAACCCCTCCATCCTGTTGTGATCCACTTCCCAGATTTCTGGCAAAGTACCTTCTCCTATGGCAGACCTAGTAGGGCTCCAGTTTCTACTTCTATTAAGCCTAGGTGAGTCTGGACACATCAGAAATAATAAGCTCTAAAAAGCACTCATTTGTTTCTAATTTACCCTACCATTCTCTTCCCCAGAGGCCTGGCCCCTCTGCACTGTCTGTCAATCACTACTGGCCCCTTGAGAGTTTACCATTCTGGAACCCACTGTTCCAGACACAGACTTAAGATCACCAGTAACCCCTAACAGAAAGAATTTAAAGTTACAATATGCACATAGATCCTGTCACAATGAGAATGAGTGGAAATGATGCCCCATTTGCAAGCAGCCCTAACTGCGTGCATACCAGATATGAGCTGACAGCCTCAGATAGCTGTGACAGAATGGAGGACACTGAAAGAGGCTTTTTAAAGAGCCAAAGCAACAGCAAAAATGTGAGAAGTCTGACTAATCCACCAAGGGCATATCTATGTATCACCAAACAATTCTCTGTCTTGTTCTCCTCTGTGTTCCCTGGATAGTTCCTGGCACATGAAAGACATTCAGGATTTATTTGTTCGATGAACAAATGAATATGTGAATACTTAGGCTGATTTTTCTCAAACTGCCTGAAGTTTTGACTACTCTGACTAGATATTTGGGGGCCATAAAGTCCCAAGCATCGAGTATTTAAATACATCTGTATTACAGATGTAAGCATCTGGAGTTCACGCATTTCCTTGTTATTTGCACACTAGGAAACTATGCACTATTGGGCAAAGGCAGGGGGAAAAAATCTCCAGTACTTGTTGATAACCATGAGGGAAAGAGGAAATTGTGAAATTGTGGGGTGTGTGTGTGTGCCTGAGAGAAAGGGAGGGAGGAAGGGGGAGTAGCCGAGGACAGGAAAAATTATTCATAAATGGAAAATCTTACATTTTAAATGTTTTTCTTTATGAGGACTCCCCTGATCAGCTCCTTGAAAAGGACCCCAACCCTTGCTGTTCACAATACTCATCAGTCGTTAGGAGTCTGCTCTGAGTTTGTAGATGGTGTCCAGCTACAAAAGGTTAGTGTCCACTTTCCCAGCTCTGGGGCCTCCCATGCAGATGTCAGGCTCTTATTCAGGAACAATGACTGCATTTAATTCCATGGCTCTCTCATTGCAAGGAAGAATGTCCTAACTGTCCACAAAGTGCTTGCTGTCCCCTCCCAGGGATAATGATATATAGGTAATTTTATAATTGGGGCTAGACCTGCTGCAAAAAAAGGTGGAAGCCCTGTCTGAGCCTCAGGACTCAGTGTTGGCCAATGGAGTAGTTGATTCAACTTTTATCTTAGTGCGGGACCAAAGGTGCTGAGAAGGAGGTAGGCATCTAGAGTCAATAACAAAGGAAGAGATTGTTCCAGTGGGCTCAGAACAGTTCTGGGAAGCAGCGAGATGTGCTGAATGCCAGGCCAACCTGCCAGCTTCTTAGGGTTCTGACTTCTGCCTCCCAGCTGATGCACAGGCATGGGAAGCCAGGGCTGCCACAGGAAATGGGATGCTCCTGGGCTGTGGCTACCAGTATGGTTGCAGGGGAACTCATGGTCATGCTTTCTAGGAGAGGAGAGCTCAGGGAGCAAGCAGGAGGGCTGTGGCTAATGGGGTTAGCACAGGCCACATTTGAAAAGTCTCTCCCTTTCCTCAAATCACAAATGTTCTCTAAACACTGACAGGAAGCTGTAGCATTTCCTAGCAAAAGATGAAATCTTTCACTGACCAGATTTGCAGATGAGCAGATATAGACTTTTCTCTTCAAGTGGTATTGGGATGGGAGGGAATAGAGACATTTAGAGAAACACACACAGACAGAGCCATGATGAATTAGTCTTTCTATGAAGTATTTGACCACACACATTAAATTAATTGGAAATCAGCAGTCATCTCCAATATCTGTTTATGCCCAAGTGAAAAAAGTCAGACTGTTAAGTTTCTGTTTTTCTGACATTTTAATAGCATGAAATAAAAATCCAAAAGTGAGAGACAGCAAATGCTTTGTTTCTTTTTTCTGGGGTGTGGGGGTGTGGAGAATAAAAATACATCACATACTCTTGTCAGTTAATAGATTTTAGTGGAATTGCCAGGCCAGAGTATATCCTATTACATGGAAAGAAATGGACTGGGTTTCCAGTTTATTACTAACTCAGGGATCAACTTCATGGTTTGTGGATTGATGTTTTCTTTTCTTTTCTTTTTTCTTTAGTGAAAATGAAAGTCCTTTGTGCACAATCTCTCTAAACTTTTAGAATAATCTAATTGTTCTTAAGTCACATGGCTCCAGTGGGGACACACCAAGGGCACTTCTAAACCCATAATCCTAGGCTATAAAAAGGATCTAGGGCAAATGATCAAAGGTGAACTGTCCATTTACAACCTCTTTCAAGGCCCCTTCCCATCTCCCTGACAGTTTTATAGAAGTCTTTCTCTTTTGCTTCAACACAGATCAAAGATTTGGATACAAGGGGTTTCCCCACCTCCCACCTGGCACGGAAGGAAGGGATTACCCCAGGAATTAAAAACCTCAGTGAAGCAGGCTTACCCACCTCCCCTGGGGTGGGGGTGAGGCCAGGAGTCTTTTCTTGACCAAGATAGAAGCAGGACAAACAAAAGCAGATAAACTCAGGGTGCTCTCTCTATTCTTACAGCAGAGTAGATAAACTTCCTGTCTTTCCAGCCCTCAAAGAGAAACTCTGATTTGTTGTACACAGTTTCAGTTAACATCTACAACTTGCTAGAAGGACCTTCCCTTCCCTCCCACCCAGTATAAACTCAAGCAACAGTCCCCACCCAGGGCATCGAAAGCTGCCACTAAACCCTGAGACTGTGGCTTCAGTGAGCAGAGAGGGAGGTAAGAAGGAGGTGCAAGGTGTGCAATTCAGGCCATTTGGTAATTTGTTTGCAGTACCACCGTCTACCCTTTCTGGGTGCCGTTGAATATGCTTTAGATCATAGTGGTCAAGGTAAATTTCCTGGGAATGTTTCTTTGAGGATTGGCACTGCTTCAGTCCCTGGGGACTTGGCCCCTAATACTGTAAAGAGACATCAAGAGGTGGGAGCAGGAGTGCCATAAGTTCCTCTTGCTCTGGGAACCGCCGGATCTGTTTCGCCTGCTCCTGTTCAGTCCTGACCCAGCACACAGGGGTTTGGTTAGTGCAGACACTCACGGCAGCAGTGTTGACACAGGTGGAACATGCAGGTTCCCAAAACTGTGGAATCTTTTTGTTCGAAGGGACTTGAGAGATCATCTGAGAAACCCTGTGGTATTTTCACTGTTCTGATAAGAATAAAATACATATACTTGTACAAACTATAAAATGTGAATTATGTAATTTCAGTGATTCTACATATAAGTTAAATGCTCTTATATTGCACTTAAAACTGATATTATCCAATATAATATAAAGGAATCCTACAGAAAAGAAGGACAAGCCTAGTTCACTTAGAGTCACCCATCTGAGCCAGATCCTAAAGCCAATCTCCTAACACAGACAGGCCTCTCCTACCCCTGCCTTGCTGCCTTGGAAATCAACACAGGATCCCTCCCCCGAAGGAAGTTAAACTCCTGGACTATTTGGTCCGTCAGGGACTGCTAGTTTGACTGGATGATCAGGGTTTAATGACAATGGGTGTAATTTCTTTGAGAGATCTACATTCTGGGCATACTCCCTAAAACTGTCAATTCTAGGGAGACAGTCATTCTGCATTCTGGCCCTGCCAGTCTCTCCACCCTCAGTTCCCTATTCCCCAAGAACAGCCTCTGCTCTGATCAAATCCATCTACTTACTGTTCTTGCTGCTTCCTCTCTTTGCACATTGTCCTTTGCCCCACCTGGGAGGCATTCTGCCTTCATCGTCACTTAAGCAATCCTATTCTTAGCCGTGCTTTAAGGCTCATTTCAAATCCCACTCCCTCTTCCTCCTCTAGTACTCATTATCTACTCTAGCCCCTTACTCAAAGTGTGGCTGCAAATCAGAAGAATCAGCCTCACCCCAAAACTACTTAATCTGATTTTGCATTTTAGTAAGATACCCCGGTGATTTGTATGCACAATCAAGTGCAAGATGCACTGCTCTTACCCAGCAGAGCTCAAAGAGTGGTCCCAGGACCAGATCATCAGCATCACCTGAGAATTTGTTAGAAATGCAAATTTTTGAGCTCTGCCCCAGGCCTACTGAATCAGATCTCTGAGGGTGGTACTCAATAATCTGTGCTTTGACAAGCCTTCCACATGATTCTGATGCACACTCAAGTTCAAGAAACTATATAGTCCTTATCTTACTCAAGGGCTTCCTAGCCATATGGCCATGGTTTAATAACTATTATTGCTATCTTGAAATTCTCGATTTTACTTCTGAACTTGTGTTTTGCAAGCGAAGTCTGATGAGACACTGGAGCACACACATGGACAGAGGAGAGGTGTACAACATGTGTGTCCACCACCATTTCTTACCCCTCTATCTGCATATAGCCTTCACAAAGCCCCTTAGTACAAAATTCCAGTGGACCTTATATGGAGTTAAACCAGACTTGAAGTGAGTACAAGGAAAGTGTGTTATATCTATGACTAAGTGAGTGGGTGAGGACAGATTTGAGAAGCCACGTTCTCTCTTAGAACCAGAACTTACTCTACACAGGAGGCAGTGGTATTTTAAGAAACACCAATGACCAAGGAACTCTGTCATACCCTTTCTTACTCATGTTACTTCTCTGGATTAGCTAATCACTTATGCTGAATGTTATGACATGGAAGAAAAGA